>NW_027202817.1:10000-150077 GCF_024711535.1 Dipodomys merriami
ATAGTACTCTAACACATTAAACATACTCTAGATACTAACATAAATGGTAACAAGTACCCTAACATGTACTCTATAAAGCATACAGGTAAACTTACATGTACCCTGAAATCACCTAATATACTCTAACCCTGACCCTAACATGTATTCTATCAAGTACCTTGACATGTACTGTAAAATATACAAGTATCCATACATGTACCCTAACATGACTCAAACATAAGCTAGCATGTACCCTAACATCTGCTCTAACATACCCTAATAAGTACTGTAAACCACACAAGTATGTTTTTTTGCATCCTAACATGTATCCCCAATGTTCCTTACACATACTCTAATCTTAACATGTATATTAACATGTGCCCCAACCACTAACACACAGTAACAAGTACCCTAACACATACAAGTACTCTTATAAGCACCTTAACATGTACCCCAAATGTACCCTAACACTAACCCTAAGCAATACCCTAACACACGTCGTAAACCTAACACAATATTGACTTGTGGCCTGAAACATCATAGTTCCCTAACATGTGCTCTTTTACCTAGGTACCCTTACAAGCACCCTAACATGTACTCGAAATGTAACCCAACACATACCCTAACACGTGCCTGAAAAATAACCAAAACCATAACCTTAACCAATACCCTAACATATGTCCTAATCCATGTCCTAACCCAAACACATACTCAAACACATATCCTAATGAATACCCTAACCACTAATACATGGTCTAAACCATACAGGTAACCTTCATGTACCACAAATGTATAACCTGACACATGACCTAGTGCTGGCTCTAGTCCTAACATGTACCTTAACCCTAACATGTACCGAAAATGTTCCCTAGCATATACCCCATCATACACCCTAACTCTGGCCCATACTCACACCCTAACATATGCCCTAACCTAAATCCACACACAAACATGTACCCTAACACCTTATGTACCTTAAAATGTGCCTCAATCATAAAATGTATGGTAAACATTAACATGTATCCTAACAAGTACCCTAACACGTACTCCAATTGATCCTTACATGCACCCTAACATGTATCCTTACATGTACCCTAACATGTACCCTTACACATACCTAACCCTAACACATAGCTTAACCCTAACAATCCCAAACACTTACCATAACTGTACCATGTACCCTAATGTATACCCTAACCACTAATATGTACAGAATCAAGTACCCTAACATGTACTTTAAACCATAAAGGTTTGTGTACACCCTAACATGTACTCCAAACCTACCCTAAATGCATGCCCTAACATGTACCCTAATGTACCTTAAACCCAAACACTATCTTAACTTGTTCCCTAACGTGTACCCCACCATACACCCTAACTCTGAACCCATACTCACATCTTAACATGTGCCTTATCCCACACTCATACTCATACACTAAGACATACCCTAAGCCACTCAGCAATCTTATGGCCTCACACTAAACCAGCTGCTAACCCAAATCCATAACTGTTTGACTAACACTTTCTACAACTCCCCAAACCTACATTAATCCTTTACTAACAAATTACCTAATCCTCACTTGTTCGATACCCACTCTGAAGACTGCTCCATAACATATCCAATATCCTAACCCATCCCACAAAGTTCTTCCTTGCACGTTCCCAAACTAACTCTGAACCTAACTTTAACATGTATTTTAACCCTAACAGATTTCAAAATAGCACTCTAATACATTACACATACTCGAGACCCTAACACATATGGTTAAAAATAGCCTAACACATACTCTGTAAACCATACATGTAACCTTACATGTACCCTGAATGTACCCTAGAATTCTCTAACCCCGACCTTAACATATACCCTAACATGTACTCTAACAAGCACTGTAAAAAACTATAACCCTAACACACATCCAAACATATACTCTAATACAAGCTCTAAACACTTACATGTATCCTACAAGTACTCTAACATGTACTTCAAGTATTACATGTACCCTGAAGTGTGTACAACACAGGTAACCTTACATATACCCCAAATGTATAAGTACCCAAACATGTACTCTATAAACCTAACCTTAGCCTGACCCATTCCATAATCCAAATGTTAATCCCTTCCATAACTCCTAACTTCACCAGATCCCTAACCCATTCTCTAACTAATCCATTATCATATGGTAACATTGACCCTAACACTAACTTAGCTCTTCATACAAACCTGCTCTGTTTGGCTAATTGAAAACCCAGCACCTGATCTAACCTAGTTCTGATCCATAACAAAAAATTTAATTCTAACTTCCACCTTGAGTAGCCCTAAAACACCCAAACTTAACCCTGCCCTTAGCATCAACAACCCTACACCTACAACCAGTTCCTCAACAATTCTTTCATAACCTTATGCCTCTCATAGCTTTGGGAAGTTGGTCAAAGCTCCTGAATGTGTTAGGTACACACTTTGTGAATGGATTTGAGTTAGCTCACAGCAGAGGACAGAGGGCAGGGTTGGGACCTAGAGTCATCAAAGTTGTTCTGACAAGTAACAACTTACAAGCAGGAAGGAGTAGTCCTCCCTTCCTCACAAATGCCTTCACCCCTTCTCCAGGTAACATAAGCACAGATGAAAGCACGGTAGAGATGAGGATGCAGACCTAAGTTGGGTCTCAGTCTGCCAAAGCATACATCGAGTTGTAGAGCAAGATTCTACATGCATAATTCAAAGTGTGTGAACTCTCCCCAGCTTCTCCTGACACTCAGTACATTTTCTCCTCAAAGTGCCTACAGGCAGAGGCAGGCAACCATCAACAAAGGATAGGCATCCAGGAGCCCTGTCACAGACAAGTGGGATCTGGTATGTCTGACAGGGAAAAGAAAAGGCTGGGTTATGCCTTCTGCTTCCCTCAAAAAATCCTTATCAGAATGTGGACATGACTCCAGTCTACAGAAACTGATTGGCTTCTAATGCATAAAATGGAGAGCTAAGTGTTGAGATGTTGCCCTAGCCTGTGAAGAGCCCTGAACATAGTATCACCAGAATTCAACAAAGAAAATTGAAATACCTTGGAATGCCTGACAAAAGGTCTGTAAGGTGTATGTAATGAAAACAAACGTGTCACACATCCTCTCACCCCCTAACCACCATACCTTATGCAGGACATAGCTGAAAGCTCAGTAAAGACTTGGTGACATGGATACAGGCCTGGGATGAGCCTAATGTGCTCAAATTTGTTCTGACAGGTATCAACTTACCAAGCAGGAAGGGAGAGGCTTCACCTCGTTCTCCAGGCCCAAGTGTAGACATGAAAGTATAGATGAAAACTTGATGCAGACTCCGAGAAATGCCAGCGGCAAGAGCAAGTTCTGATGGGATCCGATCCGTCCAGACCATCCCACATTAGTCTATACACCATGAACCTATATTCGTGATTCCAAGCTTCCAGGATCTCCCCATTTTATCCTGACACTCTGCGTGTTTTCTTCTCAAAATGCCTATAGTCAGAGGAAGACAACATGCATCAAAGTCTGAAAATCATGGAAAACAGCTCCGGACGCCTGGCTCAGTGCCTAAACACCGAAGTCACCTCAGGAAGTGCTCAAATGACACACCGGGAGAGGCAGGCCGCACTTCACACCCTTCCACAGACACCCGCACCCAGGCCTGGCCCTAGACAGCTCCGGACGCCTGGCTCAGGGCCTAAACGCACCGAAGTCACCTCAGGAAGGGCACAAATGACACACCCGGAGAGGCAGGCCGCACTGCTCCACCCTGTGCCCCACCAGCCCCACCCCAGGCCCCGTCCGCACCTGGCCGGAGGCCGCTCGTCCTCCGCAGCCGCCTCACGGTCCGCTCAGCTCCGCTCGTCCTCCGCAGCCGCCTCACGGTCCGCTCAGCTCCGCTCGTCCTCCGCTGTCGCCTCACGGTCCGCTCAGCTCCGCTCGTCCCCCGCAGCCGCCTCACGGTCCGCTCAGCTCCGCTCGTCCTCCGCAGCCGCCTCACGGTCCGCTCAGGCCCCGCGTCCCGCCTTCTCCACAGACAAGCTGACCGCGCAGAGCCCGCGTCCTCCAGGCGCTTCCCCCGTAGAAAAGCCGCTGGCGCCTGACAGGACCGGGTCGGAAGCCCAGCCCGCCACAAGACCACAGCGCGCCAGCTCCACAGGCCCCCACGCCACCGCCCACCGCGCGCGCTCGGAGGAAGGAGCTGCCCGCGGGTCTGCCGCCTCAGAAAGAACCGGCCCAGACTAGTCCAGCCCTCCGGCCCGCCCCCGCCCCGCTCACTTCCTCTCTCCTGCCCCGCCCCTCACGCGCTCTGCCCCACAAGCCCCGCCCATATCCTGCTCACTCCCAATCTAGTTCTGCCCTTCCCATGCTCTATCCCCCCGAAGTCCCGCCCCTGGACCACTCACTTCCTCTCTCTAGTCCCGCCCTTCCCCCCCCTCCTGCACAAGCTCCGCCCTGCTCCCCGCAGGCCCCGCCCTGCTCCTGCAAAGCGCCGCTGGCTCCGCCCCGCTCCCCACAGCCCCCGCCCTGCTCCTGCAAAGCGCCGCTGGCTCCGTCCAGCTCCACACAGCCCCCGCCTTGTCAGGCAGAGCCCCGCAGGCCCCGCCCTGCACCTGCAAAGAGCCGCTGGCTCCCCACAGACCTCACCTGGTCCGGCAGAGCCCCGCAGGCCCCGCCCTGCTCCCGCCCCCCCTGCTCCTGCAAAGCGCCGCTGGCTCCGCCCCCTCGCCACAGGCCCCGCCCTGCTCCCGCCCCCCCCTCCTGCAAAGCGCCGCTGGCTCTGCCCCCTCGCCACAAGCCCCGCCCTGCTCCCGCCCCCCCCCCCCCCGCTCCTGCAAAGCGCCGCTGGCTCCGCCCCCTCCCCACAGGCCCCGCCCTGCTCCCAGCCCCGCCCTGCTCTCCACAGGCCCCGCCCTGCTCCCAGCCCCCGCTGCCCCTGCCTCCACTCCACTCCCCACAGGCCCCGCCTGGTCCGGCAAAGCCCAGCAGGCCCCGCCCTGCTTCCAGCCCCGCCCTGGTCCTGCACAGCCGGAAGACCCCGCCTCGCAGGCCCCGTCCTGGTCCCCGCAGAGGCCCCGCCCACCCTGCGCCGAGAGGCGACCCAGCAGCAGGCAGCCAACCAATGGTGGTGGGCCAGCGCTGCAGGGTGCTCTGGTGGTGGTCGTGGGAGTCCGCAGCCGTGGGGTCCGCGGCCAATCTCGGAGGAGGAGTGGCAGAGGGGGAGGAGGCGGGGTTAAAGCCAGCGCCCGTGGGCGGGGCCAGCAGGGTGGGCTGCGGGGCGGGGCCGGGATTTCCCGCCAAGGTGGTGGTTCTTGTGAGGCTTGGAGGCGCAGGGTGTGGTGGGCGGGGCCGGGATTTCCCGCCAAGCCCCTCTCGGTGGCCGCTGTGCTTGTGAGGCTTGGAGGCGCAGGGTGTGGCACGCGGGCAGGGCCTGGATTTCCTGTGGGGCGGGGCCGCGGGGAGGGGCTTGCGGAGAGGGGCGGGGCTAGGAGTTCCCGGGCGCGGTGGCCCGGGCAGTGCAGCGGCAGTGGCGGGAAGTCAGAGGCGCCAGGGCCCACGGGCGGAGCGCTGGACAGGCCGGCACCGCCTGCTTTCGAGACCCTACAGGAAAAAAAAGCACAAATAAGTCCCGAACCCGCGTGATCCGACCCTGTACTGGAACTCAGCACACCCGTGCGGGGGGGGGGGGGGGGGGGGAGGAGTCCGCGTGTGTGCAGGGGTGAAGGGAGGGGTACTGGGGTCAGGAGGAGGGATCAGGTGGAGGAGGGCTCAGATGGAGGAGGGATCAGGTGGAGGAGGGTCAGGTGGAGGAGGGATCAAGTGGAGGGAGGTCAGGTGGAGGGAGGTCAGATGGAGGAGGGATCAGGTGGAGGGAGGTCAGATGGAGGAGGGATCAGGTGGAGGGAGGTCAGGTGAAGGGAGGTCAGGTGGAGGGATCAGGTGGAGGAGGGATCAGGTGGAGGGAGGTCAGGTGGAGGAGGGATCAGGTGGAGGGAGGTCAGGTGGAGGAGGGATCAGGTGGAGGAGGGATCAGGTGGAGGGAGGTCAGGTGGAGGGAGGTCAGGTGGAGGAGGGATCAGGTGGAGGAGGGATCAGGTGGAGGGAGGTCAGGTGGAGGAGGGATCAGGTGGAGGAGGGATCAGGTGGAGGGAGGTCAGGTGGAGGAGGGATCAGGTAGAGGGATCAGGTGGAGGGAGGTCAGGTGGAGGAGGGATCAGGTGGAGGAGGGATCAGGTGGAGGGAGGTCAGGTGGAGGGAGGTCAGGTGGAGGGAGGTCAGGTGAAGGAGGGATCAGGTGGAAGGAGGTCAGGTGGAGGGAGGTCAGGTGGAGGAGGGATCAGGTGGAGGGAGGTCAGGTGGAGGAGGGATCAGGTAGAGGGATCAGGTGGAGGGAGGTCAGGTGGAGGAGGGCTCAGGTGGAGGAGGGATCAGGTAGAGAAGGGATCAGATGGAGGAGGGTTCAGGTGGAGGGGGTCAGGTGGAGGGAGGTTAGGTGGAGGAGAGATCAGGTGGAGGAGGGCTCAGGTGGAGGGGTCAGGATGAGGGGTCAGGAGATAGGGGTCAGGTGGACAGGGGATGGTAGAAGAAGGCAGGATCCCCTCCTCTGAGCCCAGGGGCATTTAGGGACAGGGATGAGTGGCCGTGCGGTGGTCAGAACTTGAAGACAAGGGACCGGGCAGGGGCTGAGATCAAAGGCGGCAGCAGAGATGTCTCCTAGACTTAGGGGACAGGGTCTCCTGGGGGTCAGGTCTCCTAGACCTGAGGGTCAACGTCTCCTGGGGTCAGGGTCTCCTAGAGGACAGGGTCTCCTGGGGGACAGAGTCTCCTCGGCCTGGGGTCAGGGTCTCCTGGAGGTCAAGGTCTTTCTGGGGTTTCATGAATGTTCCTGGGTCATCTTCAGCGGCCTGAGGTATGGAGTCAGTGTCTGCCCAAAGAGCAGCAGAGGCTGAAAGTGGGTACAGCAGGTGGCTGGCATGTGGCATGTGCTGGGGACCCAACCCTGTGCCTCAGGCTGCCCAGGATTCCTCCCAGGTGACAGATGCTGGGTATGTGGGGGGGAGGTGCTAGGTGTCCCCATGGAGGGTCTGACTGCTGAGTGTCCCCACAGTGAGCCTGAGTGCTGAGTGTCCCTGTGGTGGCTGAGTGCTGAGCGTCCCCACAGTGAGCCTGCATGCTGAGTGTCCCTGTGGTGGCTGAGTGTCCCCACAGTGGGCCTGAGTGCTGAGTGTCCCTGTGGTGGCTGAGTGCTGAGTGTCCCTGTGGTGGCTGAGTGTCCCCACAGTGAGCCTGAGTGCTGAGTGTCCCTGTGGTGGCTGAGTGCTGAGTGTCCCTGTGGTGGCTGAGTGCTGAGTGTCCCTGTGGTGGCTGAGTGCTGAGTGTCCCCAGTGAGCCTGCATGCTGAGTGTCCCCACAGTGAGCCTGAGTGCTGAGTGTCCCTGTGGTGGCTGAGTGCTGAGCGTCCCCACAGTGAGCCTGCATGCTGAGTGTCCCTGTGGTGGCTGAGTGTCCCCACAGTGGGCCTGAGTGCTGAGTGTCCCTGTGGTGGCTGAGTGCTGAGTGTCCCCACAGTGAGCCTGCATGCTGAGTGTCCCTGTGGTGGCTGAGTGCTGAGTGTCCCCACAGTGAGCCTGAGTGCTGAGTGTCCCTGTGGTGGCTGAGTGCTGAGTGTCCCCACAGTGAGCCTGCATGCTGAGTGTCCCTGTGGTGGCTGAGTGTCCCCACAGTGGGCCTGAGTGCTGAGTGTCCCTGTGGTGGCTGAGTGCTGAGCGTCCCCACAGTGAGCCTGCATGCTGAGTGTCCCTGTGGTGGCTGAGTGCTGAGCGTCCCCACAGTGAGCCCGAGTGCTGAGTGTCCCTGTGGTGGCTAAGTGCTGAGCGTCCCCACAGTGAGCCTGCATGCTGAGTGTCCCTGTGGTGGCTGAGTGTCCCCACGGCAGGCCTGAGTGCTGAGGCACCCTTACCACACCCAAACACCAACGTCTTTCGTAATGCATACCCTAACATGTACCCTTAATATATACCACAACACATACCTAAACCATAACACATACCCTAACTGTAACACAAACCCTGCCACATACTATAAATTATACCTTACCCTAATACATACCATAACATACACTCTAAACACTAACATGTATCATAGCAGTAACTGTTATGTGAACTTTGAACCATACAGTTACTCTTACACATACCCTAGCATGTACCCCAAACACTCTAATGTATACCCTAACCAAAGATAAAAATTAAAAGATACGCTAACATTTACCCTAGACATAACATGTACCCTAACCCTATCATATACTGTAAACCTTACATATACCCTAACAAGTACCCTAAACTTATGCCAACACACATCCTAACATGTTGCCTAACCGAAATCATAACCATAACCCTGAGACATGCCCAAACATGTTCCCTATATCTAACACATTAATGTGTCTCCTAACAAGTACTCTATCATGTACTATAAGTCATACATGTACCAGTATATGTACCCTAACATGTGCCAAACATACCATGTATCCTAGTATGTGCTCAAAACACTCATATCCTAACAAGTACTCTAGCACATACTCAAAACCATACAGGAACCCTTACATGCACAATAACATGTACCCTAGAGTAAACTAATATACACCCTAATATGTGTCCTAGCTTTAACATGTATCTTAACCATAACAGATTTCCCAATAGTATTTTCACTCTAACACACCAAACATGCTTTAGACACTAACACATATGGTAACAAGAACCCTAACATATACTCTATAACTCATACAGGTAACCCTTACATGTACCCTAAATGTAACCTAACATACTCTAACCAAAACCTTAATCCTGACCTTAACATATACCCTAACATGTACCCTAGCCACTAACACATGCTCTAACAAGCATCCTAACCCATACTCTAATAAATACATGTGCCCATACATGTACTCTAACATGTACCTCCAACATACCCTAACATGTTCCTTAACCCTAAGATATACCCTAATATACACCCTAATATGCCCTAACAAATATTTTAATCTAAACAGGTACCCCAATGGGTACCGCCAATGTACCATAGCACATATCCTAACATGTGCCCTAACCCTAACAGTAACCATAACCCTACCCCAATTGAGTACCCTAACACTAACACATTCTGTAACATACCCTAATGTGTGCTCTAACTCTAACCCAGACCATAACACCAACAAATCCCTTATCAATTATCCTAACTCTAACATATACCCTAACATGTACCCCAACACATATCCTAACACATACCCCAATACATAACAGATATATTAACAAAATGTACTTTAAACCATAGTTACCCTTACATGTACCCTAACTCATACCTTAACACAAAAACTAACCCAAACCTTAATACCCTGACACATGCCCTAAGGCAAACGCCAACATGTATACTAATGTGTACCTTAACCACTAATACATACGATAACAAGTACTCTTACACATACAGATACCCTCACATGCACCCTAATATGTACCCAAATGAACCTTAACACTAACTGAAACTCAACCCTAAGTAATACCCTAATACATGCCCTAACCGTAACGCATACCCTAGCCATGTACCCTAATCCTAACACATCATCTAAACCCATATCCTAATTAATTCCCTAGAACATACTCAAAACCATGCAGGTACCCTTACAAGCACTCTAACCACAAATGTAATCTAACATATTCCCTAACACATGTGTTAACTTTAACAAAACCATAAACCTTATACCCTGAAACATGTCCTAAACTTAACACATACCCCATCACATACCCTAACATGAACCATTAACATTAGCACATATCTTGATATGTAGCCTAACTATGAACACATACTCTAAATGATACATGTGCCTAACATGTTCTCCAAATTTATGGCATAACAGTAGCCTATAACTTGCCGAGATCCTAACATGTATCCTGACATGTTCTCTAACATATATACATATCCTATCTCTGGCCCATACTAACTCCCTAATTTGTAAACCTAACCATAACCCATACCTTGACATGTACCATAACTAACACATATCTTACCATGTACCTTAAAATGTGCTCTAACCTCAAAATATTATTTCAACATTAACATGTATCCTAACAAGCACCCTAACAGTACTCAAAACCACCCTTACATGCACCCTAACATGTACCCCAAATGCACCCTAACAAATACTCTAACATGCCTTAGCCCTAACAGGTACCTTAACCCTGTCATTTCCTACGCTAACATGTACTCTAAATCATAGCAATACCATTACATGCCGTGGAACATGTACCCCAAGCAACTCACCAATCTTATGTCTCACTCTAAACCATCTACTAACCCCAATCCATACATAACTACACAACTAACACTTTCTGCAATCCTAACCCTAACAAGTTCACTAATCCTCACCTGTTCCATAATCAACTTTGAAGACTACTCCATATCCATACCACATCCATAATCCCAACCCATCCCACAGAGTTCTTCCTCACACATTCCCTAACCCTAAACCTTTCCTGGACCCTTACTCTAACATTTCCTCAAGTGCATCCCCAACATCACCCTTTGTCTACCATATTCCCTACACCCTTTCCTGACCTTAAGACTGACCTATTCCATAATCCAAATGCTAGCCCTAACCTCACCAGATCAATAACTTTAACCCATAATCCTAACACTGACAATGACCCTGACTCTGACCCTAACCCACAACCCTAACCCATACCCTAGCACATGCTCCAACATGTACCCTATCAGTTATCCTAACACATACCTTTACTCTAAAACCCTAAACTGTAACACATACCCTAATAAGTACCATAACAAATATAGTAAACAGTGTCACATTCTATCAAGTACCCTAACAAGTACTGTAAACCATACAGGTACAGTTACATACACCCTATGATCTACCTCAAATTCACTTTAACACATACCCTAACACTTGCCCTTAACCCAAACTATAACCCTAATATACACTATAGCATATACCTTAACCCTAAAAATACCCAAACTCTAACACAAACCCTGACATATACCATAAACTTCATCCTAACTCAAACACATGCCATAACATATACTCTAAACACTAAAATGTGTGGTAACTACTCTTACATGCACTCTAATACATGCCCAAACATACCCTAATACATAACCTTAACCCTAAGCCAAACCCTAACAAATACTCTAACATATACCCTACTGATTAACACAGACCCTAACCATTATCATGTACTGTAAAGCTTACATATACCCTAACAAGTACCCTAAACTTATCCCAACATACTTCCTAACATGTTGCCTAACCCAAACCATAACTGTAACCTTAACACATACCCAAACACATACTCTAACACACACTCTAAACATTTACATGTATCCTAACAAGTACTCTAACATGTACTTCAAGTCATACATGTACCCGAACATGTGACAAAATATACCCTGTTTGCTAACATGTACTCTAAACACTAACTCATACCCTAACAAGGACCCTAACACTTATTGAAAACCATGCAAATACCCTTAAATACACTCAAACTTGTACCCAAAAGTAACCCAATGTACACCCTAATATGTGCCCTGACTTTAACATGTCTTTTAACCCTAAAAGATTTCCCAATAGTACTCTAACACATTAAACATACTCTAGACACACATACTCTAACAAATACCCTAACACATACTCTATAAAGCATACAGGTAACCTTACACGTACCCTGAATGTACCTAACATACTCTAACTCTGACCTTTACATATACCCCAAATACCTTGACAAGTACTCTAAAAAATAAATGTACCCTAACACGTGACTCAAACATATCCTAACATGTACCTTAACCCTAACATGTACCCTAACATGCACCTTAACATCCCCTAACAAGTACTGTAAACCACACAAATATCCTTACATGCACCCTAACATGTACCCTCAATGTTCCCTAACATATAGCCTAACATGTGCTATAGTCTTAACATGAACCTTCACCCTAACGAATCCCCTGTGAAGTATGCTAACTCTAATACATACCATAATATGTGCCCTAACACACACTCTAACATGTACCGTAACCCTAACAAATCCCCTATCAAGTACCCTAACTCTAACACATACCCTAACATGGACTCAAACACATACCCTAATACATGCCATTACTTTAACATGTATGTTAAACCTAACAGATTCCCAATATACTGTAATACACTAAACATGCTCTGGACACGAACCCATATGGTAATAAGTACCAATTCACATATTCTATAAACTGTACGTGTACTCTGAATGTACCCTAACAAACTGTAACTTAACATGTACCCTAAACGTAGCACATCCCCTAATAAATACTCTAAATTCTAATACATTGTCTAAACCATACAGGTAACCTTATGTGTACTCCAAATGTGTAACCTGACACAGGCCCTAGTCCTGACACATACATGTACCCTAAAATATTCCCTAACATATACCTCATCACACACCCTAACTCTGGCCCATACTCACACCCTAACATGTACCCTGACTGACATCCATACGCCAGCATGTACCCTAACTCTAACACCCTATGTACCTCAACCCTAAAATTTGTGGTAAACATTAACATGTACCCTAACAAGTACCCTAACGTGTACTCTAAGTGAGCCTTACATGCACCCTAACATGTACCCAAAATGCTCCAGTGCTCTGCTTTTCCACAAGCCCTGCCCCTGGGCTGCACACTTCCCTGCTCTAGGCAGAAGGTGCTCTAGGCAGGTGCACCGTCCATGGAGGACACTGGGTTCAGTGAGGGCTGCTTCCCACCAGAGGGCGCTCTAGGTATGCACCATCCTCCTCAGGACCCCGGGGCCTCCCACAATCTCCGCCCCTGGCCTGCTCACTTCTCCTTTGCCACACCCCTCCTGTGCTCTGCCTCCCCACAAGCCCTGCCTCTGGACTCGTTCTTGCCCCACTCCTATCACTCTCTGCCCCTCCACAAGCCCCGCCTCTGGACCGTTCACTTCCATGCTCTGCTCCTCCCACAAACTAGAGGGTGCAGTGAGCACTGATTCCCACCAGAGGGCGCTCTAGGCTTGCATACTGTCCTCCTCCTCTCAAGACCTGGAGTACATTAAGGGCTGACTCCCACCAGAGGGCGCACTAGGCAGGTGAGCTCCTTGCTGCTCTCCTCAGGACCCAGGGTGCAGTGAGAGCTGATTCCCCCAGAAGGTGTCTAGGCAGGCTCATCGTTATCTTCTCCTGAAGACAGGGTGAGGGGGGTGGGAGTGCAGTGAGGCTGCTTCCCACCAGAGGGCGCTCTGGGTGTGTGCACCGTCCTTCTCAGGACCAGAGGGTGCAGTGAACACTGATTCCCACCAGAGGGCGCTCTGGGTGTGTGCACTGTCCTCCTCTTCTCAGGTCCAGGGGGTGCAGTGACCACTGATTCTCACCACATGGTGCTCTAGGTGTGCACATCATCCTCCTAGGACCCCAGGGCCTCCTACTAGCCCCTCCCCTGAACCCCTCACTTCTGCTCCCTTGCCACACCCCTCCTGTGCTCTGCTTTTCCACAAGCCCCGCCCTTGGACCGCTCACTTCCAAGCTCTTGCCCCTCCCTTCTCATGCTCTGTCCCTCCACAAGCCCCCATTGATCTGCTCTTTTGCACTCTTGCCCCATCCCTCTCAAGCTTTGACCCTCCACAAGCTCTGCCTCACTTCCAGGCTCTTGCCCCTCCCCTCTAGTGCTCTTCCAGTCCACAAGCCCCGCCCCTGGGCTGCTTACTTCTGGGCTCTTGCCCACCTTTCTCAAGCTCTGCTCCACCCACAAAACCTGAGGGTGCAGTGAGCACTGATTCTGGCCAGAGGGCGCTCTAGGTGTGGAGCCTTCCTGGTGTGGGGCCTACCTGGTATGGGGCCTGGTGTGCGGCCTGGCGTGGGGCATGGTGTGGGACCTGCCTGGTGTGGGGCCTGCCGGTGGTGGAGCCTGCCTGGTGTGGGGCTTGGCTGATGTAGGGCCTGCCTGGCGTGGGGCCTGCTTGGTGTAAGGCCTGCCTGGTGTGGGACATGCTTGGTGTGGAGACCGTCTGGTGTGAGGCCTGGCATGGGGCCTCCCTGGTGTGGGGCCTGCCTGGTGTGGGGCCTGGAGTAGGGCCTGGCGTGGGGTCTGGTGTGGGGCCTGCTTGATGTTGGGCCTGGCATGGGGCCTGCCTGGTGTGGGACCTGGCATGGGGTCTGGTGTGGGGCATGCTTGATGTGAGGCCTGGCATGGGGTCTGGTGTGGGGCCTGGCATGGGGCCTGGTGTGGGGCCTGCCTGGTGTGGGGCCTGGTGTGGGGCCTGCCTGGTGTGGGGCCTGCCTGGCGTGTGGCCTGGTGTGGGGCCTGCCTGGTGTGCGGCCTGGTGTGGGGCCTGCCTGGTGTGGGGCCTGGTATGGGGCTCCCTGGTGTGGGGCCTGCCTGGTGTGGGGCCTGGTATGGGGCTCCCTGGTGTGGGGCCTGCCTGGTGTGGGGCCAGGCATGGGACCAGCCTGGTGAGGGGCCTACCAAGTGTGGGTCAGACCCGGCACTCACCACTCCAAGCTTCTGAGCTCGTCCCATTCTCTCACTGCAGCACCTGAGGTCAAGGGCAGTCTCGGGAGAACAAAGAATCAGCGTCCTGCAGGCCCTCCGCTGCTGAGCAGGATCTGGAGTATGGCTGAGAAGAAAAAGAAAAAGCCATCTCAACCACACTGTCTGCTCCCACCTTCTGCTACCAGACCCAGCTCCTAAGGAGACAGATCTCAGGCCAGGCCCGAGGCAGTGATGGTTTACTCCTAATAACCCTGCCAGTGAGAGGGTCCTCCAGGCACAGAGAAAGATCACAAAGGAGTTTTACTAATGGGTCTGCAACTACTGCGTCCTGAGCTCTGTCAGAACTAGGAGCAGCTGCAACCTACAAGGCTTTTGTTTTCTCCTTCCCACAGGTGTCAGCTCTCTGCAGGCCCCTCAGCTCTCCAGGCTCTCTGCCTCTCCGCCGGCCCCTCAGCGGAGCCCCACCGGCCTGAGGAGAACCCTCGCCGGCCTGAGGGGACCCCGCGCCGGCCTGAGGAGACCCCGCGCCGGCCTGAGGAACCGAGGCCCGCCGGCCTGAGGAACCAAGGCCCGCTGGCCTGAGGAGACCCTCGCCGGCCCCTCCGCGGGTCCCTCAGCCCAGCCTCTCCCGCCACAGGAACTCCTCTGCCAGGCCCCTCCGATAGCCGGATCCCATACCACACTTCTCTCCTGCTCGGCCCCACAAACCCCGCCAAGTGCCACTCACTTCCTGTCCTGCTCTACTCCACAGACCCCGCACTGCGCCACTCACTTCCTGTCCCTAATCCCGCCCCTCTCCTGCTCGGCTCCGCAAACCCCGCCCTGTGCCGCTCACTTCCTCTCCCTAACCCCGCCCCTCTCCTGCTCGGCTCCGCAAACCCCGCCCTGTGCCGCTCACTTCCTCTCCCTAACCCCGCGCCTCGCCTGCTCGGCTCCACAGACCCCGCCCTGCGACGCTCACTTCCTGTCCCTAACCCGGCCCTCTCCCTAACCCCACCCCTCTCCTGCTCCACAGACCCCGCCCTGCGCCACTCACTTCCTCTCCCTAACCCCGCCCCTCTCCTGCTCGGCCCCACAGACTCCACCCTGCGCCCCTCACTTCCTGTCCCTAACCCCGCCCCTCTCCCTAACCCCGCCCCTCTCCTGCTCGGCCCCACAGACTCCACCCTGCGCCCCTCACTTCCTGTCCCTAACCCCGCCCCTCTCCCTAACCCCGCCCCTCTCCTGCTCGGCCCCACAGACTCCACCCTGCGCCCCTCACTTCCTGTCCCTAACCCCGCCCCTCTCCCTAACCCCGCCCCTCTCCTGCTCGGCCCCACAGACTCCACCCTGTGCCCCTCACTTCCTGTCCCTAACCCCGCCCCTCTCCCTAACCCCACCCCTCTCCTGCTCCACAGACCCCGCCCTACGCCACTCACTTCCTCTTCCTAACCCCGCCCCTCTCCCTAACCCCGCCCCTCTCCTGCTCCACAAACCCCGCCCTGCGCTGCTCACTTCCTCTCCCTAACCCCGCCCCTCTCCTGCTCTGCTCCACAAACCCCGTCCTGCGCTGCTCACTTCCTCTCCCTAACCCCGCCCCTCTCCTGCTCTGCTCCACAGACCCCGCCCTGCGCCGCTCACTTCCTCTCCCTAACCCCGCCCCTCTCCTGCTCGGCTCCACAGACTCCGCCCTGCACCACTGACTTCCTCTCCCTAACCCCGCCCCTCTCCTGCTCGGCCCCACAGACTCCACCCTGCCCCACTCACTTCCTGTCCCTAACCCCGCCCCTCTCCTGCTCGGCTCCACAGACCCCGCCCTGCGCCGCTCACTTCCTCTCCCTAACCCTGCCCCTCTCCTTCTCTGCTCTTCCCACAAACCGAGAGGGTGCAGTGACCACTGATTCCCACCAGGTGGTGCTATAGGTGTGCGCACCATGCTCCTCTCCTCAGGACTAGAGGGTGCAGTGACCACTGATTCCCACCAGATGGTGCTCTAGGTGTGCCCACCATACTCCCTTTCTCAGGACCAGAGGGTGCAGTGACCACTGATTCCCACAGGATGGTGCTCTAGGTGTGCACCATGCTCCCTTTCTCAGGACCAGAGGGTGCAGTGACCACTGATTCCCACCAGATGGTGCTCTAGGTGTGCACCATGCTCCCTTTCTCAGGACCAGAGGGTGCAGTGACCACTGATTCCCACCAGATGGTGCTCTAGGTGTGTGCACCATGCTCCTCTCCTCAGGACCAGAGGGGGCAGTGACCACTGATTCCCACCAGATGGTGCTCTAGGTGTGTGTACCATGCTCCTCTCCTCAGGACCAGAGGGTGCAGTGACCACTGATTCCCACCAGGTGGTGCTATAGGTGTGTGCACCATGCTCCCTTTCTCAGGACTAGAGGATGCAGTGACCACTGATTCCCACCAGATGGTGCTCTAGGTGTGCACACCATGCTCCTCTCCTCAGGACCAGAGGGTGCAGTGACCACTGATTCCCACCAGGTGGTGCTATAGGTGTGCACACCATGCTCCCTTTCTCAGGACTAGGGGGTGCAGTGACCACTGATCCCCACCAGATGGTGCTCTAGGTGTGTGTACCATGCTCCCTTTCTCAGGACTAGGGGGTGCAGTGACCACTGATTCCCACCAGGTGGTGCTCTAGGTGTGTGCACCATGCTCCCTTTCTCAAGACCGGAGGGTGCAGTGACCACTGATTCCTGGGCCCTCATTTCCGCTCGTGCTCCACTCTTCCGGTACTCTGACCACACCGGCCCGGCCATCTTGAGCATCAGCACAGGAAGGCGGCCGCACCCTCCAGCCCCGCCCCGCCCAGAGCCAGGCTGCGGCCCGCAGGGAAGCCGGCTCCTGGCTGCCGGCGCTGCCGCGGGGGTCCGGGCGGGGCCGGGGGTCCTCAGGCCGAGCCGGGCGACGCGGAGGCCCGGCCGGACACAGCTGCCGCCACGCGCACCCCGGGCCGCGCAGGGGCCGAGCGCGGGGAGCGAGGGATGCGGCGGATGCGGCCATCTCCCCATAACACCTCTATGTAACGGAATGTGAATGGGATGGTTTCCCTAACTGTGGATTGTTGGTGCACAAAGGCCCGTCCCTGTGCGTGAAATCAGCCGGTTCCTAGGACTCAGATCACACACCTGGATGCCCCGTGTGCACACACACAGATCACACACCTAGATACCCTATGTACACACACCGATCACACACCTAGATACCCTATGTACACACACCGATCACACACCTAGATGCCCGTGTGCACACACACAGATCACACACCTAGATACCCTATGTACACACACCGATCACACACCTAGATACCCTATGTACACACACCGATCACACACCTAGATACCCGTGTGCACACACACAGATCACACACCTAGATGCCCGTGTGCACACACACAGATCACACACCTAGATACCCTGTGTACACACACCGATCACACACCTAGATACCCATGTGCACACACACAGATCACGCACCTAGATGCCCGTGTGTACACACACAGATCACGCACCTAGATACCCGTGTGCACACACAGATCACACACCTAGATACCCGTGTGTACACACACAGATCACACACAGATCACACACAAATCACGCACCTAGATGCCCGTGTGTACACACACAGATCACACACCTAGATGCCCGTGTGTACACACACAGATCACACACAGATCATACACCTAGATGCCCGTGTGTACACACACAGATCACACACCTAGATGCCCGTGTGTACACACACAGATCACACACCTAGATGCCCGTGTGTACACACACAGATCACACACCTAGATATCTGTGTGTACAGAGATCACACACAGATCACGCACCTAGATGCCCGTGTGTACACACACAGATCACACTCTAGATGCCCGTGTGTACACACAGATCACACACCTAGATGCCCGTGTGTACACACAGAGATCACACACCTAGATGCCTGTGTGTACACACACAGATCACGCACCTAGATGCCCGTGAGTACACACACAGATAACACACCTAGATTCCCCTGTGTACACACAGATCACACACCTAGATACCCGTGTGTACACACAGAGATCACGCACCTAGATGCCAGTGTGTACACAAAGATCACGCACCTAGATGCCTGTGTGTACACATACAGATCACGCACCTAGATACCCTGTGTACACACACAGATCACACACCTAGATACCCTGTGTACACACACAGATCACCCACCTAAATACCCGTGTGTACACACACAGATCACACACCTAGATGCCTGTGTATACACACACAGATCACGCACCTAGTGCCCGTGTGTACACACACACATCACACACCTAGATGCCTGTATGTACACACACAGATCACGCACCTAGATACCTGTGTGCACACACACAGACCACACACAGATCACACACCTAGATGCCTGTGTGTACACACACAGATAACACACAGAGATCACACACCTAGATGCCCGTGTGCACACACAGATCACGCACCTAGATGCCCGTGTGCACACACACAGATCACGCACCTAGATGCCCGTGTGTACACACAGATCGCGCACCTAGATGCCCGTGTGTACACACAGATCACGCACCTAGATGCCCGTGTGCACACACACAGATCACGCACCTAGATGCCCATGTGCACACACACAGATCACACACCTAGATACCTGTGTGCACACACACAGATCACACACCTAGATGCCCGTGTGTACACACAGATCACACACCTAGATGCCCGTGTGTACACACAGATCACGCACCTAGATGCCCGTGTGTACACACAGATCACGCACCTAGATGCCCGTGTGCACACACACAGATCATGCACCTAGATGCCTGTGTGCACACACACAGATCACACACCTAGATGCCCATGTGCACACACAGATCATGCACCTAGATGCCTGTGTGCACACACACAGATCACGCACCTAGATGCCCATGTGCACACACAGATCATGCACCTAGATGCCTGTGTGCACACACACCTCAGCACAGGCGATGCCAACACCAAGGAGACGCGCTGGTTACACACTCACCCTAGGAGGCCCCGCCCTGCTCCTGCAAAGCACCGCTGGCTCCGCCCTGCTCCCCACAGGCCCCGCCCTGCTCCCGGCCCCGCCCTGCTCTCCACAGGCCCCGCCCTGCTCCCGGCCCCGCCCTGCTCTCCACAGGCCCCGCCCTGGTCCGGCAGAGCCCCGCAGGCCCCGCCCTGCTCCTACACAGCCAGAAGACCCCGCCCCTCTCCGCAGGCCACGTCCTGGTCCCCGCAGAGGCCCCGCCCACCCTGCGCCGAGAGGCGACCCAGCGGCAGGCCAACTATGGCGGGCCAGCGCTGCAGGATGTGGTGGTCCTGGGAGTCCGCAGCCGCGGGGCCCACGGCCAATCTCGGGAGAGGAGTGACAGGGGAGGAGGAGGAGTTAAGGAGAACGCCCGTGGGCGGGGCCAGCGGGGTGGGCTGGGGGCGGGGCCGGGATTTCCCGCCAAGCCCCCTCTCAATAGTGGGGTGCTTATGAGGCTTGGCAGTGTGGGTGTGGCACGCGGGCAGGGCCTGGATTTCCTGTGGGGCGGGGCCGGGGGAGGGGCCTTGAGAGGGGCGGGGCTGCAGGGAGGGCGGGGCTGCAGGGAGGGGAGGGGCTGCAGGGAGGGCGGGGCTGCAGGGAGGGCGGGGCTGCGGGGGAGGGGCGGGGCTGCAGGGAGGGCGGGGCTGCAGGGAGGGGAGGGGCTGCAGGGAGGGCGGGGCTGCAGGGAGGGCGGGGCTGCAGGGAGGGGAGGGGCTGCAGGGAGGGCGGGGCTGCAGGGAGGGCGGGGCTGCGGGGGAGGGCGGGGCTGCGGGGGAGGGGCGGGGCTGCGGGGAGGGCGGGGCTGCAGGGAGGGGAGGGGCTGCAGGGAGGGCGGGGCTGCAGGGAGGGGCGGGGCTGCAGGGAGGGGCGGGGCTGCAGGGGAGGGGCGGGGCTGCAGGGAGGGCGGGGCTGCGGGGAGGGGCGGGGCTGCAGGGAGGGGCGGGGCTAGGGCTTCCCGGGCGCAGTGGCCCGGGCAGTGCAGCAGCGGCAGTGGCGGGAAGGCGGAGGCGCCAGAGCCCACGGGCGGAGCGCTGGACGGGGCGGCAACGCCTGGGTTCGAGACCCTACAGGAAAAAAAAAGAAAAGAAAAGCACAAAACGTCCCGAACCCGCGTGCTCTGACCCCGTACCGGAACTCAGCACACCTGTGGGGGGGGGAGGGTGGAGTCCGTGTCTGTGCAGGGGTGAGGGGAGGGGTACTGGGGTCAGGGTCAGGTGGAGGAAAAATCAGGAGGACAGGAAGAGGAGTTGTCAGTAGGAGGGGTCAGGAAAGGGGATCAGGAGGAAGGGTCAGGTAAAGGAGGGATCAAGTGTAGGACGAGCTCAGGTGGAAGAGGGTTCAGGTGGAGGGGGTCAGAGAAGGGTCAGGAGTGAGGTTCAGATGGACAGGGGAAGGTAGATGGGGGCAGGGTCCCCTCCTCTGAACCCAGAGACATTTGGGGACAGGGACGAGTGGCCTTGGTGTGGTCAGAACTTGAGGACAAGGGACCAGGCAGGGGCCGAGATCAAAGGCGGCAGCAGAGATGCCTCCTACACCTGGGGTCAGGGTCTCCTGGGGGTCAGGGTCTCCTAGATAGACCTGGGGAACCAAGTCTCCTGGAGATCAGGTCTCCTAGGGGTCAGAGTCTCAGACCTGGGGACAGGGTCTCCTGGGTGTCAGGGTCTCCTAGACCTGGGGTCAGTGTCTCTTGGGGGTGAAGGTCTCCTAGATTTGGGAACAAGGTCTCCTAAGGGTCAGGGTCTTCTAGTCCTGGGTTCAGGGTCTCCTAGGGAACATGGTCTCATAGACTGGGGGTAAAGGATCTCCTGGGGTTCAGGGTCTCCTAGACCTGGGGACAGGGCCTCTTAGGGGTCAGGGTCTCCTAGACCTGGGAGACAGGTTCTCCTGGGAGTAAGGGACTCCTAGACCTGGACAGGGTCTTCTAGACTTGGGGGTCAGTGTCTCCTGGGGGTCAGGATCTCCTACACCTGGGTTCAGGGTCTTCTGGGGGGGCATGGTCTCCTAGGCCTGGGGGACAGGGTCTCCTAGATGTAGGGTTAGGGTCTCCTGGGGGTTAGAGTCTGTCTGGGATTTCATTAATGTCCACTGGTCCTCTTCAGGGGCTTGGGCCTGAGATCTGGAGTTAGTGTCTGCATAAAGGGCAGCAGAGAGTGAGGGTGGGGACAATGGGTAGCTGGAATGTAGCACATTCCAAGACCCAGCCCTGTGCCTCAGGTCACCTGGCATTCCTCTTGGGTGACAGGAGCAGAGGCAGACACTGGAGGTGCTGAGTGTCCCAGCAGTGGCTGAGTGCTGAGTGCTGAGTGTCCCCACACAGGCCTGAGTGCTGAGTGTCCCCATGGTGGCTGAGTGTCCCCACAGTGGCTGAGTGCTGAGTGTCCCCACAGTGCCTGAGTGCTGAGTGTCCCCACAGTGGCTGAGTGCTGAGTGTCCCCACAGTGGCTGAGTGCTGAGTGTCCCCACTGTGGCTGAGTGCTGAGTGTCGCCACAGTGGCTGAGTGCTGAGTGTCCCCACAGTGGCTGAGTGCTGAGTGTCCCCACACAGGCCTGAGTGCTGAGTGTCCCCACACAGGTCTGAGTGCTGAGTGTCCCCACACAGGTCTGAGTGCTGAGTGTCCCCACAGTGGCTGAGTGCTGAGTGTCCCCACTGTGGCTGAGTGCTGAGTGTCCCCATGGTGGCTGAGTGCTGAGTGTCCCCACATAGACCTGAGTGCTGAGTGTCCCCATGGTGGCTGAGTGCTGAGTGTCCCCATGGTGGCTGAGTGCTGAGTGTCCCCATGGTGGCTGAGTGCTGAGTGTCCCCATGGTGGCTGAGTGCTGAGTGTCCCCATGGTGGCTGAGTGCTGAGTGTCTACACAGTGCTGAGTGCTGAGTGTCCCCACTGTGGCTGAGTGCTGAGTGTCCCCACTGTGGCTGAGTGCTGAGTGTCCCCACTGTGGCTGAGTGCTGAGTGTCCCCATGGTGGCTGAGTGCTGAGTGTCCCCATGGTGGCTGAGTGCTGAGTGTCTACACAGTGCTGAGTGCCACCAGAGGGCATGCTAGGCAAGTCAGCAGCATGCTCCTCTCCTCTTGACCTGGGGTGCAGTGAGGGCTGCTTCCCACTGGCCTGTGTGCAGTAGGACAGATGGGGGGTACAGGGGGGGCAGTGGGAGTGTGCCTGGTGTGCAGCGGGAGGGGTCAGTAACAGGGGGTGTGCCCCGTGTGAATCCGGACTGGGGGAGGGGGGCAGTGACAGGGGGCGTGCCCCGTGTGAATCCGGACTGGGAGAGGGGGCTTAACAGCTTGGCTCTTTGGGAAAGGTAACTGTACAGCCTCTGGGTCTTGCAAATATAGTCATGGCAACAAGGTAGAGTCCTTTTTTTTTCAATCCCTTGGCATAGGGACTGTGGAGGATGTGGCAGAAGGGTATACCCCTAGCTACCAAGTCTGAGGACAGACCACTAGTTATACTCCAATAGGACTAATAAATGAATTACATCTTTAAAGAAAGACATTGATGAGGGGCCTAGGGACTGGGGGGAGCTAGCCTAGCACCCATGAAAGTCCTGGAGTTCAATCCTCAGGAACTGAAAAGCAAAACAAGGTGGACCCAAAAATGTGCTGATTCTTGTAAGCTTTGTTTTCTGGATAGAATAAACAACACAATTAAAACACGAATTTTCCTGGATCTATCATCCCTTCCAAAATTTAAAAAAGAGGCAGGCAATGTAATTCAGGGACAATGAGGGATGAGGGAACAGCTGCCAGGAATTCTAACACCGATGCTTTCCTAATGATTGGATCAAGTAAAGGCACATACACTCTATTTTCTTTGTTTGAAGCCTTTCAGTATCTCAAATGCTGCCACACTCAGTAACTACGACAGGAGAGAAATACAAAAGAGCAGATCCCTTCCTCTGTCCTTCTGCCCAAATAATTAGTATACTCTAGAAACTAATCAGAGATATCTTAAAGAAGGCAGGGCTGGGCACATGTGGCTCATGCCTATCATCCTAGCTACTTAGGAGGCTGAGATTTGAGGATCACAGTTAAAAGCCAGCATGAGCAAGAAAGTTCGTGAGAATCTTATATCCAGTTAACCACCAGAAAACTGGAAGTAGACCTGTGACTCAAAGTGGTAGAGCACTAACCTTGAGCAGAAAAGCTCAGGACAGCACCCAGGCTCTGAATTCAAGTACCTACAATGGACAAAAAAAAAAGTAAAAGGAAAAAGAAAGCTGGGTGCTACTGGCTCTTTCTGTAATCCTAGCTTCTCAGTAGGCTGAGATCTGAGGATTGTAGTTTAAAGCCAGCTGGAGCAAGAAAGTCCACAAAATTGTTACCTATCTCAAAGGAAGGATGTTTCAAAAACCCTCTAAATGCCAGGCATGGTGGCTGGAAGCCAGCCTTGGCAGGAAAGCTCGTGAGACTCTTATCTTCAATAAACCATTTGGAAAACTGGAAGTGCTGTGGCTCAAGTGGTAGAGCGCTCACCTTGAGCTGAAGAGCTGAGGGACAGCGCCCAGGCCCAGAGTTCAAGCCCCAGAACCACTACCACCACCAACAACAACCAAAAAAAAAACCAATCCTCCAAACAATGAGAAGAAAGCAACCACAGGGTTCTTTTTTAACTACACAAACTCAAACTAGCTAGCTTTCCTTCTTTTTAATTTTCTTTTTCCTTCTCTGTACTGGATGACTGTGAATTCAGGGCCTGGAACTTGTCTCCCTCACTGAACAAGAGATGTTCCACTTAAGCTACACCTCAGCCTTGTTTTTTTTGAAGGGGGGTCAGTCGTGGGGCTTGAACTCTGGGCCTGGGCACTGTCCCATCGCTCGCTCTTCATCTCAAGGCTAGCCCTCTACTGCTTGAGCCACATGACCACTTCTGGTTTTCCAGTGGCTTATTGGAGATAAGAGTTTCACGGACTTTCCTGCATGGGCTGGCTTTGAACCGTGATCCTCAGGTCTCAGCCTCCTGAGTAGCTAGGATTACAGGTGTGAGCCACCAGTGCCCAGCTTTACCTCAGCCTTATTTTGGAGCAGTAATGTCTTGGATTTTCAGCAAGTTCTTTTAAAACAAGATCCACAGGCTGGGAATATGGCTTAGTAGCAGTGCTTGCCTAGCATGCATGAAGCCCTGGGTTCAATTCCCCAGTGCCACATACAAAGAAAAATCCAGAAGTGGTGCGATGGCTCAAGTGGCAGAGCTCTAGCCTTGAGCAAAAGAAACTCAGGGACAGAACCCAGGCCCAGAATTCAAGCCCCAGGACTGGAAAAAAGAAAGAAAGAAAGAAGGAAAAAAAGAAGGAAGGAAAGAAGGAAAGAAAGAAAGAAGGAAGGAAGGAAGGAAGGAAGGAAAGAAAGAAAGAAAGAAAGAAAGAAAGAAAGAAAGAAAGAAAGAAAGAAAGAAAGAAAGAAAGAAAGAAAGAACCCAAACCAAACAAAAAACCCATGATCCTCCAGAGCTCAGGCTCCACAGCTAGGGTTACAGTCCTGCGCTGAGCTTTTTCCTTTTTTGCAGGGAACGGGCTGGGCAGCGTCTTGCGGTCTTTGAGATCCAGGCTAGCCTAGAACCTGACATGTTTCCTGCCACTCCTCATGAGTGCCATATGACAGTACAGGCAAGCACAGGCCACTACAGCCAGCCAGTTTAGTTGGGTATTTCTCAGGAAACTCTGTAAGGGAGGTGACTATAGAAGAACTTAAACCTTTTTGCCTGTCCTCCAACCCTCACTGCCCCCAGCCACATAAGAAACAACAGGACACCAAGAATAAAGGACCCCTCTACCTAGACCCTCCTGGACACTCATGCATCCGTGTCAGAATGTGCATAACTCATCTTCTGTCAATTTGAAACTTCTCCACAAGGTTTGTGACAGAGCTCAGCAGAACGAGCCACTTGCCTAACACAATTGAGTCCTAGTTAACCTCAGCAGGAACATCTTTTCTGAGCATATTCTCCCAGGGCCTAGAGATTCTGCTTGTGACTGGCCGATTGCTGGGTTCGTTGGCACCTCTCTACATTGCAGTCCTCCACAGCTTGGTATATCCTCTTTTCCAAGTCTGATGGATCAGCTGTTTTCTCCTGTCTCTCCTTCTTCCTGTAAAGTAAAGGTCTGAGTTCTCTACTGTAGCTTCAACATCAGATGAAGGCTGCAGAAGCAGCCAGCTCTCCATAGGTGGTCTTTCTTTGGAGAAGAATGGCCACCAGCTGGGCAGCCACTTAGAACCCTATCCACATTGTCACCTCTTCCCTCCTACTGCTTAGGTTGCTACTGGTAGAGGCTGTACTCCTCACAGTGTCAAAAACAAAAGTGCCAGCAAAACAAAAAGGGAAGAAAAGAAAATGTTTAAAAGCTCCCTGGATTAATAAATATGGACTTGTAGATACAGTGATTATGAAGGAATTGAGCACAAAAAAACTTCCAATAAGGAACAAAAGTGTAATGACAAAAACTTAAGAAAAAGAAACTTAGGCCGGGCGCTGGTGGCTCACGCCTGTAATCCTAGCTACTCAGGAGGCTGAGATCTGAGGATCGCGGTTCAAAGCCAGCCCGGGCAGGAGAGACCGTGAGACTCCTATCTCCAATAAACCACCAGAAAACCGGAAGTGGCGCTATAGCTCAAGTGGTAGAGCGCTCGCCTTGAGCTGAAGAGCTGAGGGACAGCGCCCAAGCCCAGAGTTCAAGCCCCACGACCGACAAAAAAAAAAAAAAAAAAAAAAAAAAAAAAAAAAAGAAAAAGAAACTTAGAAGACCCATGGTTTTAAAGTTCCTAAAAGGGTGTGTGTGTGTGGGGGGGGGGGGGGGGGGGAGTATGGCAGTGACAGGCCAAAGTACTTGTCCTCCTGGCCTATAGCATGTTAGGGTAGCACTGACTAACAGCCTTCTATTAGCATGGCCAGGCTCTCCTGCGACAATGAAGAACACATATACATTCTATTAGCACGGCCAGGCTCTCCTGCGACAATGAAGAACACATATACATTCTATTAGCACGGCCAGGCTCTCCTGCGACAATGAAGAACACATATACATTCTATTAGCACGGCCAGGCTCTCCTGCGACAATGAAGAACACATATACATTCTATTAGCACGGCCAGGCTCTCCTGCGACAATGAAGAACACATATACATTCTATTAGCACGGCCAGGCTCTCCTGTGACAATGAAGAACACGTACACACAAGCCTGTGGAGATAGCTTCCTTTAGTAACCATCACTTAGAAGACACCGGCTTGGTACAGTTTCACCTTGAGCCTGGCTGGCATCTTGGAAGACTGACTTCTATGCATACAGAACATAAGTACATTGGAAATGCCAAGGAGCAGGTCAGAAGCAATGCCACACTTAAACATGTTACATATGCACATTTGTTTAGTTTTTGCTTTCATGAAAAATTATGAATATATTATTAAAGAAGACTGTACATGAAGGGCACCAATAAAATCTTCACATCTGAGTAGAGGGGAACCATTCCAGAAAAAAAAAAGGCCAAAGTCCTACTGAACAGTTTATTTATTGAAAACTAGACACTGTAGATAAAAGGACAATTAGACAAACTCATAGACAGAGCTGTACCTAAAACAATCCTTTCTTTTTTCCACAATTGTAAGGTGATCCTTTTAAGGACTTACAGATAGGGCTGGGAAGGTGGCTCAGTGGTAGAGTGCTTGCCTTGCATGCATGAGCCCCTGGCTTGATTCCTGAGCACCACATAAACAGAAAAAGCCGGAAGTGTTGCTGTGGCTCAAGTGGTAGGGTGCTTGCCTTGAGCTGAGGAGATGAGGGACAGCGCCCAGGCCCAGAGTTCAAGCCCCAGGACCGGCAAAAAATAAAAAAAATAAAGTAAATACAAAATGAAAGACTTACAGATAGACAAAAACAAAGCAAAACAAAACAACTCTGACTTTATAAAATAGTTTTTGTTGTTCCTTTGTTCATGGGAGGTGTTTTTGTTGTTGTTGTTTTAGATGGTGGGGTGTGAACTCTGGACCTGGGCGCTGTCCCTCAGCTTTTCAGCTCAAGGCTACTGCCCTATCATGGGAGCCACAGTGTCACTTCCCATATTCTGGTGGTTTATTGGAGCTAAGAGTCTCACAGACTTTCTTCCCCTGGCTAGCTTTGAACCTCGATCCTCAGATCTCAGCCTCCTGAGTAGCTAGGATGACAGGCGTGAGCCACACCAGTGCCCAGCTTCATGATTATTTGTTATCTTTGTCTCACCTTTGGCTGAGACTGGCCTGCAAAGGAGCCCTTTTTAGCTTCCCTGTTGTTGTCATACCTGCTATGATGAAGTCCCAGGAAAAAAGCAATCTTAAACTGTTTTTCTGAACAAAACATATCTACTAAACATTCAGATACTATAAAATAGAATCGCATACAAATTACTTCTCCAAGCAGCCAAGATCCCTTTAGCCACCCCACAAGATGGCACTCACAGTACCCTTCTTTGACTTTAGGCCCCAAGTTAAAAACGATGTCTGCTTTCTTTTTCTTTTTTCCAAAGTACATCAGAAGCAGACTGCCCTGGGGCCGGACTGGGGAGGCTGAGGGATAAGTTCCCTCCTGGAACAAACCTCCACCCTTCCCCAGATGACGGAGGCCCCTGAGAAAGCACCCCAGGCCCCTTGAGGGCTGAAGTGAGCCCTGCAGCTGGCTGGGAAAAGCCAAACATTGCTTAATTCTGTTTATGTGGAAATACCTAGAATAGTCAAATCTAGAGACAGGCAGCTGAGGTCCAGAGGTCTCACGCCTGGAATCCTGGTCATTCAGGAAGCTGAGCCGGTCTAGCACACCATCTCTGCCTCTTTATTAAAAATACTTCACTCTGTTATTACTGTGGAGGCGATGTAGAGAGGGGTGAGCATCCCGCCACCCAGATTTCCAGTGTCTTCCTCCCTGCCTCCGGGCCCGGCCCCATCACCTGCTCCCTCCCTGCCCCATCACCAGCTCCCTCCCTGCCCCTTCACCGGCTCCCTCCTTGCCCCATCATCACTCCCGGCCGGCTCCATCAACAGCTCCCTCCCTGCCCCATCATGGGCTCCCTCCCTGCCCCATCATGGGCTCCCGGCCTGCCCCATCATGGGCTCCCGGCCTGCCCCATCATGGGCTCCCGGCCTGCTCCATCATGGGCTCTCTCCCTGCCCCATCATGGGCTCCCTGCCAGCCCCATCATGGGCTCCCTCCCTGCCCCATCATGGACTCCCTCCCTGCTCCATCATGGGCTCCCTGTCAGCTCCATCATGGGCTCCCGGCCTGCCCCATCATGGACTCCCTCCCTGCCCCATCATGGGCTCCCTCCCTGCTCCATCATGGGCTCCCTGCCAGCTCCATCATGGGCTCCCGGCCTGCCCCATCATGCGCTCCCGGCCTGCTCCATCATGGGCTCCCGGCCTGCCCCATCATGGGCTCCCTGCCAGCTCCATCATGGGCTCCCGGCCTGCCCCATCATGGGCTCCCTCCCTGCCCCATCATGGGCTCCCTCCCTGCCCCATCATAGACTCTCTCCCTGCTCCATCATGGGCTCCCGGCCTGCCCCATCATGGACTCCCTCCCTGCCCCATCATGGACTCCCTCCCTGCTCCATCATGGGCTCCCTCCCTGCTCCATCATGGGCTCCCTGCCAGCTCCATCATGGGCTCCCGGCCTGCCCCATCATGGGCTCCCGGCCTGCTCCATCATGGGCTCCCGGCCTGCCCCATCATGGGCTCCCGGCCTGCTCCATCATGGGCTCCCTCCCTGCCCCATCATGGGCTCCCGGCCTGCTCCATCATGGGCTCCCGGCCTGCCCCATCGTGGGCTCCCGGCCTGCCCCATCATGGGCTCCCGGCCTGCCCCATCATGGGCTCCCTCCCTGCCCCATCATGGACTCCCTCCCTGCTCCATCATGGGCTCCCTGCCAGCTCCATCATGGGCTCCCGGCCAGCTCCATCATGGGCTCCCGGCCAGCTCCATCATGGGCTCCCGGCCTGCCCCATCATGGACTCCCTCCCTGCTCCATCATGGGCTCCCTCCCTGCTCCATCATGGGCTCCCTGCCAGCTCCATCATGGGCTCCCGGCCTGCCCCATCATGGGCTCCCGGCCTGCTCCATCATGGGCTCCCGGCCTGCCCCATCATGGGCTCCCGGCCTGCTCCATCATGGGCTCCCTCCCTGCCCCATCATGGGCTCCCGGCCTGCTCCATCATGGGCTCCCGGCCTGCCCCATCGTGGGCTCCCGGCCTGCCCCATCATGGGCTCCCTCCCTGCCCCATCATGGGCTCCCTCCCTGCCCCATCATGGACTCCCTCCCTGCTCCATCATGGACTCCCTCCCTGCTCCATCATGGGCTCCCGGCCAGCTCCATCATGGGCTCCCGGCCAGCTCCATCATGGGCTCCCGGCCTGCCCCATCATGGACTCCCTCCCTGCTCCATCATGGGCTCCCTCCCTGCTCCATCATGGGCTCCCTGCCAGCTCCATCATGGGCTCCCTCCCTGCTCCATCATGGGCTCCCTGCCAGCTCCATCATGGGCTCCCTCCCTGCTCCATCATGGGCTCCCTGCCAGCTCCATCATGGGCTCTCTCCCTGCCCCATCATCGGCCCCCGCCGGCGCAGGTTCCGGGCGCCCAGGCCCTTCTTGAGATGACTCTGAAATGCGCCGCGCCTGCGGTGAGGAAAGTCTCCAAACCGAACGCAAGCCCCGCCGCGCGGTCCACGCGCAAGGCCGGGGCTGATCCGCCCAGCCGCGGGCCGGGGCTGGGCTGAGGCCGCGCCCCCCAGGCCAGGACGCGTCCGCGGTGCGGCTCCGCGCTGGGACAAAGGCCGGCGGCCGGAAGTGGCCGGCGGAGGCCGCGCGCGGGGCCGGGCCCTTTAAGGGGGCGGGGCGGGCGGGCGGCGCGGAGGGCGGGGCGGCGGCGCGGGGAGCGGCGGCGGCGGCGGCGGCGGCGGCTCGTGCTCGGCGGGGCTCCGGGCTCCGCACCGCGCCTGTCCCCGGCCCCGCGCCCCGCACCGCGCGCGCCCACCGAGCAGCAGCCATGCCGCCGCGGCGCAGCATCGTGGAGGTGAAGGTGCTGGACGTGCAGAAGCGGCGCGTGCCCAACAAGCATTACGTGAGTGTGGCCCGCGCCGCGCCCGACCCCGCGCCCCGGCCCCCCGCGCCCCGGCCCCCGCGCCCCGGCCCCCGCGCCCCGGCCCCCGCGCCCCGACCCCCGCGCCCCGACCCCCGCGCCCCGATCCCCGCGCCCCGGCCCCCGCGCCCAGGCCCCCGCGCCCCGGCCCCCGCGCCCCGGCCCCCGCGCCCCGGCCCCCGCGCCCCGACCCCCGCGCTCCGGCCCCCGCGCCCCGGTCCCCGCGCCCCGGTCCCCGCTCCCAGGCCCCCGCGCCCGGGGCCGGCTGGCGAGGCTGTCGGTGCCCGGGCCGTAAACGTGCGCCTTCCGCGCCGCCCTCCCCTCCTCCCCGTCCCACTCGGTCCCCGCCGCGCACCCGGGGCTCCGCCCCTTGCTCGTCCGCCGCCGCGCCCTCCCGGTCCATCCCCGGCCCGCGGCCCCCACGCGGCCTGCCAGGCCATCGCCAGCCCGGTGGAGACCGCGAGACAGACCCGGAGCGGACGAAAGCTCGGGCCTTGCGACCTCAGACAGCCCCCCCCCCCCAGGCTCGGGACGGCGCACCCCGCGTCTGGGGACGGCGCACCCCGCGTCTGGGGACCCCGCGTCTGGGGACGGCGCACCCCGCGTCTGGGGACGGCGCACCCCGCGTCTGGGGACGGCGCACCCCGCGTCTCGGGACCCCGCGTCTGGGGATATGCCTGTCCTTTGGAGAGATCCGGGAACTGAGTATTGGCGACCCTCGCTCGAGGCAGCTCCTTCTGTTGACACCGCCAAGTTTTATTTTCTGGCCTGGCTGTCGTGTGTGGTGCGGCCGGCAGGGAAGAGGGGCAGCTGCCGACGGGCCCCAGGGGCCTCGGAGGGGCAGCCGTGCCTGAGTGGGGTGCCCGGCCTCACAGTTCTGTCCGCCCCGGGTCCCTCCAGGACGGGAGGGGATGGGGTCTGGGTGGTGAGAAGGGGGGATGGGGTCTCGGCGGTGAGAAGGGGGGATGGGGTCTGGGTGGTGAGAAGGGGGGATGGGGTCTGGGTGGTGAGAAGGGGGGATGGGGTCTGGGTGGTGAGAAGGGGGGATGGGGTCTGGGTGGTGAGAAGGGGGGATGGGTCTCGGCGGTGAGAAGGGGGATGGGGTCTGGGTGGTGAGAAGGGGGGATGGGGTCTCGGCGGTGAGAAGGGGGCAGGGGCCGCCGCTGTGGAGAAGTTAACCAGGAAGGAGGGAGGCGAGTGGACAGAGGGGCACGTACAATGGCTGGGAAGGGCGTTGGCCTGGGCGCTGCCCCCTGGCCTCTCGGAATCCCGGCTAGGTCTACCTTCTCAGCCTCCCCGGAGTGCCCGAGCCCTTGAGGTTCTGGAAGGGACGGGCCTGGTTCTCTAAGGTGGGTGCGGGCTTGTTGCTGGCTGGGCACGTGGCTGGCCCGGCCCACAGCAGGGGAGCATTTCCTGTTCCTACAGCATCTTTAAACACAAAGTTTCCTTGATTCCTGAGAGCAATTCAGTGGGCTTGTTTGTTATTTTCCTGTTCTTTTTTCTTCTTTTTCTTTGCAAATCTTGGTTCTTGTTGGAGACTGTTGAGTGTGCTAACTGATTACACTGCTTAAGCCCATTTCACAGATGAAGAAACTAAGGCTCAGAAAGATGAAGTCTTACATTTTACTAAACCAGACCAGATCACACCAGTTCCCGGATCCCAAAGCCAATGGTTTGCACAGGAAAGGTTCTCTCAAAATCTGGGAAATCTGCCATCCCATTGGGGATAGGCCAGAAGTGTCTCTGCTCAAGCACGGGCTCCTCTGCCGGGGCTGTGAAGGTTGTGCAGTGTTGTAGGACATCTCTCTAGGCCCAGCCAGCTGTGAGGGCCCATTAAGAAGGGTTCAGGGCTTGACCTCACAGCCAACAGGGACCTCTGAGCCTCAGTTTCCTGATCTGTATGCTGAGCATGGTGTTTCCCATCCCCAGAGGAAGCAGCTTAGGTACTGACAGGAATGTACTTCCTTTACTGAGCCCAGTGCCTGCCATCTGCCTCGGACTGGAAGCATGCAGAGGCCATGGAGAAGGGGCTGTTTCCCCAAAGAATTGTTTCTTTGCATGAGGGTTTTAGTCATTCCTGTGATTCAAGGGGCCCTCTCCTTGCTGGCCAGCTTTTTGCTTCATGAACTGTGGATGAATGATGGGGGTAGGGTGGACTGACTCAGCTCCAGGAACAGAAAATTTAGTGCCACAGTGGCATGGGTTCAAACCCAACAGAAAAGACAGCAGCCATCACTCCTGTCCCGAAGCCTATACGGCATTACACACTCTTGAAGGAATGGCTGGGGAGGGGGGGCCTACTGGCAGGCTTAGACCTTGACTATCATTTGTTATCCCCCTTTTGAAGCCATTCTGGGTAGGGCATGAGCAGGCAAGTTGGACAGCCCTAGGCTCTCCCACTTCCTGCTGTCTGACCCTGGGAGAGAGATAGGGTTACCTCTCAGCTCCAGCTTCCATGATGTGCTCATTATCAGTATTGCTCTGTGCTTCTGTGACTGCGTTTCTCAGTTTCAGTTCTGCTGGTATTTCCCAGATTATTCATTTTGTGGAGGACTTTCCTTGGGCCTTGCAGGACATAAGGAACATCTTTGCCATCTACCCACTAGATACCAGTACCATCCTTCTCCCTGGTTATGACAAGCAAAAACATGCACAGGTATTATCACTGTCTCCTTGGGGATTTTCTGTTACTTTAACAAAGTATACAAGGCTGGGTGTTTTGTAAAGAGAAGAGACCTGTCTAGCTTGGAGTTTGGGAGGCTAAAAGTCCAAGATAGAGCAGTCCCATTGATTTGGTCTCTGGTAAGAACACCCTGGGATTGCTCACAGCATGGTGGAAGACACCAGGGGATGTATGAAAGGGTAGCTCACACGGTGAACCTAGAGGCCGGGGAAGGGTCTATCTTGCTCTTTATATAGCAACCCACTGTCTTAGACACTAACCGGGTTCCCTCTCCTAATTCTGGCCAAGGGCTTCACACCTACCTAGTGACCTACTCAGACCCCACTAGGCTCCACCTAGTTCCCACCACCTCCCATCACCTACAATCTTCCAGAGCTTGAGCTCTTGGAGACAGACCATAGCCACACCATAGTAGGGCAACATCACACCCTCCCTACACCAATCACAACACCACCACAGAATGCACCAATCGGTTTGAGTGCTTACTTCACTACTGATTCCCATCGTCCATTTCCCGTGGCCACCATGTGCCCCTCAGTCAATTACCTGGCATGGACGATAGTGTAGGTGTGGTGGGCATCACTAGAGAACTGTCCCTGGAGTGTGGGCTGCCTGCCAGGGCTCAGCCTCTTCTTGCGCCACAGTGACATCTTCTGCCTGTCAGGACGCAGCCACGTCCACCAGTGGGTAGAGGTTGCTGTGCTCCTAGGCAGGGCCACAGGCCAGATGTACAGGATGCACCATGCTGCCCAGAGCTCAAGTGCTTTGGATGAGATGTGAGGAGATTCTCCTTGACTGAGCTGTCTTCCAGCTTGAGCAGGAAGGGAGTCCTGTAAGATAGAAGGAGTTGTTGGGAACCTTTGCCACCTGTCTGTGCAGAGCACTGGATTACCAGACTGAATAATAGCCAGCAGCTGAGTCCCTGCTAGTGCATGGTGAAAGAGAAGACAAGGCTTGTACAAAGGCCATGTGTCATCTAAGGCCCCAAACTGGGCTCTTCTTTGCTTCTGTCCTTCTACTCTTAGCCTTGGCCTCTGGGAGGTAGATGGCTTTGTTAGGGAGATTACAGTGAGCTTTTGTGCAGAAAATCTGGGTTTTTTGTGAGCTGGGATGGTTGTCCCTGGAGCTTCCTGGCTTGAGGGCAGCTCCCAAAGTCCAGGCTCTGAGCTCCCTTTCCTGTATAAAGCACGCTGGGGCTGGAGGAACCCTGGGACGTTGTGGGACCGGCTGATGGGAGCGATACAGGAGGCTTTGTCATCGGCAGTGTGGCCATGGGCAAGTGCCTGTGTGGTTGTACCCACCCCTACCCCTGACTCTGCCTCTTCATGATCCCTCAGGTTTTACCTTTGACATAAGGCTGGTTCTTTTGCCCTGCTGTCCAAGATCCAGTGCATTATCTCCCTGGCTGACATTCTCTCTCCATTGTGAGCCTCAGTGCACAGGTCTGCTGGCCTACAGTTCCTTCATGACGCAGGGAGAAGGGGCTCGGGGGTAGAGCTCTGTGCCTGCCTATCTCAGGCCGGTCTGTATGCCTTGGGGTGGCCAGATTGACGAAACAAAATACAGCACTAGTACTGTAATTTGAATTTCAGATAAGTCTGAAGTACCTGAGATGAGTGTATCATTATTTATCTGAAATCTAGATTTTCTTAAGCATCCTGTATTTTGAAAAAAAAATACTACCTCTGAGAACCCCTTCTATGTTGGAACATTCACTGTGTTTCTTGAGAAATAAGGGGAAAAGTTGCTCCAGGGAAGGTGTGCTTTTGAGCTCAAGGATAATGTCTAAATGACAAATGGAGCATGAGACCTTAAGGGGATCAATGTCCTGAGAAAGACAAGCAGACAGGTCACTGTGGGGCTGGCCCAGAAGGTAGGGGGTGAACAGAGTCCTCTGCGCTTGGCTCTAGCCCACAGAAGTGATCCGAGGCTGATCTGAAAGTATGGGAGGAAGGTTACCAATTAGATAAGGATGAAAGAATATCAGACAGATAGAACAGGAGAGCAGAGAAATAGAAACACAGGAACCCAGCATATTTGGGAAGGCTGTAGAGAGTTGAGTGACAGAGGATGCCTGATGACTTCGGGGGGTGGGGGGGCGGGGAATCCCAGGACTAGCCGAGGCACCACAGAAGAATGGTCAAGGCCAGAGCGCCGGTCCAGTGCTAGAACTGAGAAAGAAGCTGTCCAATGCAGAAGCCACCAGAGCCCCTCACTGGAACTGAGCAAGGCCTTGCTCAGCCTTACTAGAGGGCAGAGCTCACACACCTGGACGCATTGGTTCACAGTGTGGGGCTTCGAATACAGAGAGGAGCAGAGGGAATTATGAGCAGCACTGTGAACACCAGTCGGCATTCTGAAGTTTGAGGGGTCTTTTGTGGTACAGTTTTGTCAGAATGTACTAATTATTATTAATAAGGCTCATTATCGGAGGTAGGGACAGGAAGATCACAGTTTGAGGCCAACCAGGGCAAAAGTTAGTAAGATCTTAACTGAATAAACAAGGTAGGCATGATTGCACACACCTATGGCCCAACTACTCTGGAGGCAGAGGTAGAAAGATCATGGTTCAAGGCCAGCCTCAGGAAAACTGGTGGACCCTATCTGAAAAGTAAATGAAAGCAAAGCAAAAGAGCTGGAGACGAGACTCAGGTGCCTGCCTGGTAAGTGCAAGGCCTTGAGTTCAAACCCTAGTCACTGCTCCCCGAGTACCCATACCTCTAGTACTACTCATAATACCATGGTATTGGTATAAAATAGCTTTCATTCACTTGAGTGCCTCTCCTAGACGCAAAAGTCTTTATGCTTTTTGCCACTGCATTTTGTACAGCAGCTCCGTGAGATAAGGGGTCGATGCACAGGATTTTGGGGTTGCAAGTGACAGAAACAAGCCTGATTAACTTGAGCCAAAGAGTCAACCCAGAGAGAAGGCAGGCAGATTGAGAGGGCAGTTGAGCAGTCTCAGAAAGAGCATGGGCCTCCGGAGCCTTCCGAGGGCTTGCAATGGGATATCACCAGAGGCAGACCTCATGTACTTGAGTCTAGTTCTCGGAAGGGACAATCTGCTTGGTCCAGTCAGCTGACCTGACCATCTGCCAGGCGTTGGAGATCCTGATTGACATTTCTGTGCACATCACAAACGGTGGGGAATATGGGAAACCCAGAGCTGTTGCTGGAAGGTGGAGGTGCGGAGCCTGGGAAGGCAGAAACAGCAGATGTCTACTACGTGGGCACCGCTGGTAGCTCTTTTTACAGTTGTGGAAACTGAAGCTTAGAAAGGTGAAGCAGTTTGTCCAGGATCATAATTGTCTCCACACCCTACCACTAACTATTGTGAGCATTCAATCAGATTGCCACTGCACACTTGAAGGGAAAAGTTGTCTTAAAGAACATAAGGTTGTTAGATTCAGTTCTGCTTAATTAAGCAGAACTGCATGGACCTCCACCCACCATGAGGGCAAAGCCAGCCAAAAACCACGTGGTGGCGTCACTGTTTCCTACTCCTTCGCCAAGGTGTGAATCAGCAGCCTGTGGCTTTCAGCCACCCTTGGATTCTGGTCAGTTCCGCAGTGTGTGTGTGTGTGTGTGTGTGTGTGTGTGTGTGTGTGTGTGTGTGTGTGTGTGTGTGTGTGTGTGTGTGTGTGTGTGTGTGTGTGTGTGTGTGTGTGTGTGTGTAGAGATGACCAGCACAGGCTTGTCCTCGGAGAGGTCAGTGACAAGGGTTGTGACGCAGTTCCGCAGGTGTGTGTGTGTGTGTGTGTGTGTGTGTGTGTGTGTGAATCAGCAGCCTGTGGCTTTCAGCCACCCTTGGATTCTGGTCAGTTCCACAGGGTGTGTGTGTGTGTGTGTGTGTGTGTGTGTGTGTGTGTGTGTGTGTGTGTGTGTGTGTGTGTGTGTGTGTGTGTGTGTGTGTAGAGATGACCAGCACAGGCTTGTCCTCGGAGAGGTCCCCTGTTTAGGATGTGTCAGTGACACAGGCCGGAGGACAGAGCTCTACGTTGCCCCTTTCACATGGGGACACAGGCAGGCACTTTCAGCTAAGGTCAGAGCTGAGAGCTTCTCTGTGTGGACCCTCACACTTGAAAGGGGGCAGGGCGGGAGGGGGCCAGGGGCTAGGAAGAAGAACGTTGATACTGTTTGGTTTACACAAGTTACTTAACCTCCCTTGGCCTGACTTCCCCCTCTGCAAAATACAGTAAATACTGTAAATACAGTGCCATCCTGCTGTAATGTGGGACTCCTTGCGCATATTCTAGACCTTTGAATGTGATCACAGTAATTTGTATATATTTCTACGTAATATCTAGATTTTTTTTTCTACAGAGCAGAAGACACATAAAATGTCATAAAGTTCATGGAGGGCTCTTGTGGGTGTTAGAGGAGTAGCCCTGCCAGGTCAGGCTAGGGCAAGGCAGGGCCACGGGGTTGGCTGAAGGTACGGTAGAATCTGGCTTTTGAGAACCGCATGCATTTCAGGCAGGAGAGGCTGTCTGGTTTTACTGAGCTAGAAGCCGGTGTGTGTAGCTCCACTCCTAGATCTAGTACGGGAGCCTGACCAGGAGTAAGGAAGTGGTTTTGCTGGTTTTCCTTAAAGGGGAGACACTGAAACTCAGAAAGAGAAGAATAAAGTTAGTTACTGTAGGTATTAATCAGTGTTTCATTGCTGCAGCAAAATATTGGACAATGAGTAACTTATAAAGCAAAGAGCTTTATTTAGGTGACACTTTTAAGGCTGAAATCGTCCACATGGACAAGGCCAACGCTGGGGAGGACACTGATGTGGCATCCTAATGAGTGGAACCACAGCACACTTTTGAGAGGGAGAGGACAGCCAGACAGAGGCCAGAGAGATGGGGACAATGTCTGGCTTGCTCTTCTGCAGGAACTCCCCTGTGTAGAGCCAGCCAGTCCTGGAGTGTGCAGCCCCTCGATGACCAGCCACCTTGCACTAGGCCTGTGTTGTGAAAGGGCCCACGGCCCCGCGTGGGGGCTCATGGCTACCCCGAAGGCTGTGTGCACACAGAAGGGTCGCGGTGAGGAGCAGGGTGAAGGCCAGGCTCTGCCGCTCTTCGCGGCACTCTGTCTCCCATGCATTTCTACCCACCCCTGGTCTACGTCTTTTGCCATTGGCTCCATGCAACTTGGAAGCTCCTCCCAGGTTCTACTGACCTGGTTTGAGAAGATGCCAGGCTTCTGAGATCTCCTGAGTCCTGGCTGGGAGAGGCGGGGCCTCTGCGGGGATGCTGGAGAAATAACGGAAGCCGCCCTTTATTGAGTGGCTGCTGTGTTCTGGCACTGTGCCTGGGGTTTCACATGCACCGTGATCTAATCCGCGCACCTCAGGAGGTAGGAATCACACTCACCCTCAGTCATCAGAGGAGTCAAGACTGAGGTAGGATTTGCCAAGGGCCATACAGCTAGAAGGTTATAGAGCCAGAATCAGAACTCACAGGAGTCAGAGTCAAACTGGTTCTTTTCTTTTTGTTTGGGGACGGGGGGGGGGGGGGGCAGGCGGGGAGGGAGACTACTGGTTCTAGGGTTTAAACTGAGGGCTTGGGCGATGTACCTGAGCTTTTATGCTCTAGGTTACCCCTTCACCACGTGAGCCACTTCTAGGTTTTTGGTTGGTTAGCTGGACATAGGAATATCATGAGCTTTCCTGCCTAGGCTAGTTTTGAGCCAAGAACCTCAGATCTCAGCCTCTCGGGTAGCTAGGATTGTAGGCATGGGCCACCCGCTTCAAACGGATTCTCCCCACACATTCCATGCGTATGAAGCAGCCAAGTGAGGGCTGAGAGTGTGGCTGGGCTATGCCTGGTCCTCACGCCATTTATCTGTACATTCAATCATGTACTACAGAACACCTCCCACACGGCTTTGGCTTCACATCTGTGGTTTTCTTCATTCCCCTTCACAGGGATGCCGCCCCCCCCCCCCGTCACCTGTCTGATAAATGATGGAGGCAGGTTCTTTGTGTTTCTAATATTTTTATTTGAGTTGACATATAATTGTACATATTTATGTACACAGTGACACTTCAGTCCATGAACACAAAGAATAATGGTGGTTCAGGGTAATTTTCATGCCCGTCACCATAGATACTTTTATCGTTTCTCTGGGTTGGGAATATTAAAATTCCTCTCTACCAGCAACTTTGAAATGTACAATTAATTGTTGTCCTTCATCGTTGCCTTACTGTGCCACAGAACATTAGCAGTTACTTCTCCTAGCCAGCTGTGCCTGTACCTTTGATCTGTCCTCTCCTTCCCCTCCCCACACCATTCCCAGCCTTTGCTAACCAGTTTTCTACTCTCTGCTTCTATGAAACCAACTTTAAAAAAATGGCTTCTACATATAAATTAGAACCCATGGTATTTCCTTTGTGTGTCTGACTTACGGCACTTAGCATAGTGTCTTCCAGTTCTCAATCTTTTATGGCTGAATAATATTCTGTTTTCTGTATTATTCACCCATTCATCCATCAGGGACTTCCCTGTCTTAGCAATTACAAATAGTTCTTCAGTAAGCATGGGAGTGCCCACATCTCTTTTACATGATGACTTCATTGCCTTTGGAAATGTTCCAGGAATTAGATTTCTGGATCATATGGCCGTTCTATTTCTAGATTGCTGAGATACCACCATACTATTTTCCATAATAGCTACACTAATTCATATTCCCACAAGGTATGAGAGTTCTTTCCTGTACTCCTACAGTATTTGTTATTCCTGGTCTTTTTGGCAGAAGCCACTGTAACTGAACTCAGATCGTATCTCATTGTGGTTTTGAACTCTGCTTTCTCAATCCTGGAGTAAATTCTGATGGCTGCTGCTTCTCTGCTCTACTTATTCTCACCTGGTCCTCCTGGTTAGGATAGCCATCTAGTCTGGAATCTAACAAACCTGATTTACAATTCTGACACCCTCACTAACTAGGTATCTGACTGAGCAAGTGGCCTAACCTCTCCAAATATCTTTTTTTTTAATCTACTACAAAACGGAGCAAATAATAAGCTGCAGAATACTGAGGATTTAACAAGTTATCATTAGGCGTTGCTCCTCAGCTAGAGAACTACTCATCCCTCAAGATCCAGAGTACTTGTTTCTTAGTCTGGAAAACCTTCCCGAGCACCAGTAGCAAAATTAGCCTTCTGTCTTTCGCAGAATGCTCTGAAAATCTCACTAGTGTCTTTGCTGAGCACCTGTTCTGTGGAGCTGACCGTGTACCCTCGTCTATACCCTGCAATGTCACACTGCCCAAATGCAGTTCCTGGCGCTGCCCCGCACTGCTGTGAGACTGGGAAAGGTAGCTACCCTGTGAGTCTCTGATCAGATGAGATACCATCACCAAAGGATTTTGTGTATCGACTTCTCAGCCCATTTCTGTGGCTCTGAACCTTGTGTGTTGCTCATTGCCATCCACCAACCTGCAGATGGCTTTGGCTTTCACGGTGCCGCCGTTTGCCCTGCTCACAGAGTGGGCGCTGTCGTAAGCTGCTCCACCTGCCTGGACAGCTCCGTCTACACAGGAGAGGCCATGATTTGACACCCTCTGCTTAGCTCTGTTCTCACATGGCCAGGCACTTCTGTGAGCCTGGGCACACTCGAGGTTTCCACTTGCCCTAACAGCCTGCTCTACAGATTTTCCTAGAAAGCCAGGAAAGGTATGTTGGTTTTGCCTGGTCTGACTATAGCTGCCAACACTTCTACTTGCCCCTGGAAAGTTCCCATGTTGCCTGGGCCAGATGTGTGTGCAGGTTGTCACCAGCCCAGAGCATGGATCCTGACACACACTGGGAGCGTGGGCCAGAAATGGACATGTCCTTCATCTGGCCAGCCTGTGACAGTCCCTGCCTGCCCTTGGCCTGGCGTGCGCACGTGCGCCGTCAGCAGGGGAGGTAGTTGAGCAGATGGACAGCCCAGATGTGTGTACACGCACTAGCCTGTTGACTTCACCCAGGAGCCGCTCGTGACTTTTCCCTTCCACAGATTACTCATCGCAGGGTTTGAACTGACCCCAGGGACATAGTCAGGCCAGAACTGTAGTTTCCTCTGCAGTGAGTTATTAGGGATGGCTCAGGCACTTTGTGTGGCTGGACATTGTGCTGGCTACCTGTCAGATAAACATTCTCTCCTTGGTGAGCCTGTCAGGTGGTACCGTTACCTGTCTGTATTCAGACACAGAGCCACCAAGAAACTGCAGAAATCACAGCCGCTTTAAGCTGCACAGCCAAGATTCAAACCCTAATACTTTACATCTTTTGCCCCTGTCTTCAAAGGTTCTTTTTTTTTTTTTTTTTTGTCTGCTTGTTTCTTTTTCCTTTTTTTCTTTTCTTTTCTTTTTTTTTTTTCTTTGTCATTGATGGGTCTTGAACTCTGGGCCTGGGCACTGTTCCTGTGCTTTCAGCTCAAGGCTAGCGCTCTACCGCTTAGCCACAGTGCCACTTCTGGCTTTTTTCTTTTTGCTTATGTGGTGCTGAGGAATCGAACCCAGGGCCTCATGCATGCAAGACAAGTGTTCTACCACTGAGCCACCTTCCCAGCCCCTTACAGTAGATTTCTATAGGGATAATCATAGACAGGATGCACAACAATTCCAACACTAGCCAGGGAAGCCTTTGGCCTGGCCTGGTCTACCTGGCCTGTATTTTTTTTTTTAAATTGGTCCTGGGGATTGAACTCAGAGCTGACACTGAGCTCTTTTGCTCAAGGATAGAGCCCCACCACTTGAGCCGCAACACCACTTCCAGTTTTCTGCTGGTTCATTAGAGATTAGGAACTCCCAGACTTTCCTGCCTGGGCTGGCTTTGAACCACAATCCTTGGATCTCAGAGTAGCTAGGGTCACGGTGTGAGCCACCAGTGCCCAGCTGGGCCTGCCTCTTAAATGTAGTGGGACAGGCTTCCCTGCAGATTTTAAATTGTTCCTGGGAAGTCTGTTTCTCCATGCTCCACCTAAAAAGGCCCTGGGTAGAAGGTGGGCTTTTCTTCAGGCCTCATGCCTTCTCCTGGGGACAAAGCTGGCTGTTTCTGGTACCTTTGAAAGTTAAGCTGCTCATCCAGACACTGAAACACACTGATGCTCTCTAGGCCCAGAGAGTGCTGAATGAGGCCACTTTGGTCTGGCCCTCTGGCCCTGTTTGGGACTTTTGTCTATAGAAGTGGTCCACCGGCTGTTTCCCAGGCGCCTACAATCACCAGGCACCGAGGAGACTGTGGTGAATGAATTAGACTGGTCCCTGCCCTTGCAGGCCTGTCACAGGAGTGGGGATAACCCCTGTGCAGGTGCTCTGGTGCCTCTGACCACATATGGTGAGAAAGGGCGACCCAGAGGAAACCTGTCACACCCAGACTCGGGGTGTCCAGTAAGACTTCTGCGAGAAGGTGGCTTCTGAGCTGACCCCAGAGAAAGGAGGACTAAGCAAGAGGATGGAGAGGTGATGGCATGTGCTGTTGACCTGGCACAGGGGAAGAGAGCTGGCAGGCTGACATAGAAGGAAGACACAAAATGTGGATGCCCTACCCCAACCATGTGCCATCCAGTGGCTCCTAGAGTCATGGTCATGCCCCCAATCCAGTCTCTGATGCCCATGAGGAAGAGGCCATCAGACTTCCACTGTAGATGATGTTCCTCTCTCCTATTTCTGATGGGCACATCTGCAAACAGGTATAATCTCAGCTCTGCCGTTCACTGAGACCTCACAGAGTGCTTTGTTAACAAAGAACAGCCAAAGCATAGGCTTATGTTAGTGTCTGCAAATGATACTAAGCACCACCAGTACTAGGACAGTCAAAGCACAGTCCCAAATCAGTGTCTGTAAATGATGCTAACACCACAAGTACTAGTGTTTGGTCCCTGTTCCAACTATTCACCTGACTGGAAAAGACATTGGCAGCCCGATATCCCTGCTGTCTCTTGGGGAACCTCACTGTTGACTCGGGGACACCAGAACTACTGACATAAAACTAAGAAAGCTGAGCCCTGGGCCTGGGAGAACCCGAAGAAGGGACTTCAGAGGCTGAGGCGCTGGGTAGAATCTTGGCATCACCTATCTCTAGCTGCTTGACCTCAGCCATCTTCATCCTACCCAAGGATGAGCCTCCTTCCTGCCATCCTACCCAAGGATGAGCCTGCTCCTTCCTGTCATCCTACCCAAGGATGAGCCTGCTCCTTCCTGTCATCCTACCCAAGGATGAGCCTCCTTCCTGTCATCCTACCCAAGGATGAGCCTCCTTCCTGTCATCCTACCCAAGGATGAGCTTCCTTCCTGTCATCCTACCCAAGGATGAGCCTGCTCCTTCCTGTCATCCTACCCAAGGATGAGCCTGCTCCTTCCTGTCATCCTACCCAAGGATGAGCCTCCTTCCTGTCATCCTACCCAAGGATGAGCCTCCTTCCTTCCTGTCATCCTACCCAAGGATGAGCCTGCTCCTTCCTGTCATCCTACCCAAGGATGAGCCTCCTTCCTGTCATCCTACCCAAGGATGAACCTACTTCCTGTCATCCTACCCAAGGATGAACCTACTTCCTTCCTGTCATCCTACCCAAGGATGAGCCTACTTCCTTCCTGTCATCCTACCCAAGGATGAGCCTCCTTCCTGTCATCCTACCCAAGGATGAGCTTCCTTCCTGTCATCCTACCCAAGGATGAACCTACTTCCTGTCATCCTACCCAAGGATGAACCTACTTCCTGTCATCCTACCCAAGGATGAACCTACTTCCTGTCATCCTACCCAAGGATGAACCTACTTCCTGTCATCCTACCCAAGGATGAACCTACTTCCTGTCATCCTACCCAAGGATGAGCCTGCTCCTTCCTGTCATCCTACCCAAGGATGAGCCTCCTTCCTGTCATCCTACCCAAGGATGAGCCTCCTTCCTTCCTGTCATCCTACCCAAGGATGAGCCTGCTCCTTCCTGGAAGGTAGTGAGGGTGAGGCACAATGTTGAAACACACTCGGTGCATGGCGACACACAGTCAGCAAATTCCTGACATACGGGAATTTAATCTTAGCCTCACACCAACTTGGGCCTGCCTGGCTCTACTAGCCCCTACCATTGTGAGCCTTGGCAGCATTGCTGTCCAGAAGAAAGCCACATTTTCCAGCACTTCTGTGGTAAGGCTGCTGTAGGGTGCTGGGAAATTAGACAGGCTGCAGGCTCTTGCAGTTCCAGAAGGAGGCTGGAGGCACTGACCTACATAGGCCAGATGTTGGGCAGACAGCTGGAGAGTCAGCATGCTACAGCCAAGGGGCGGTCTGCAGGAGGAGCGGTGGGGTCATGTTTCCTGTTAGTGCAGCCACAGGAGTGGAGTCAGCTGCCTCTGTGCCCTCCTCCCTCCCTCCCTGCTCCTCAGTCCATTCACCTTCCCTTCTCCCTCCCTCCCCTCCTTCCTTCCCTCCTTCCCTCCTCCCTCCTCCCTCCCTCCTTCACTCCCTCCCTTCCTCCCTATGTCCCTCCCTCCCTCCCTCCCTGCCTTCCTTCCCTCCTTCCCTCTTCCCTCCCTCCTTCCCTCCCTCCTTCACTTCCTCCCTTCCTTTTTTTTCTTTCTCCCTTTTTCCTCTATTTCCCTCCCTCCCTCTTCCTCTTATTTCCTTCCTTCTCCGATATACCTCTTATCCTCTGAGGGTTATTGCCCATCTACCTTAGACCTGCTGGCCAGAGCACATACTACCACGGGAGAGTTCTGGAACGCAGCCTGTTATTTATAATCTCACTCTTATCAGGATCATCCAACTCAAGAACCCGCTTAAGGGGATCACATACACCTTTTAGCAATGGCCTGACACAGGGGTCTGGAGATCCCTGGACAGCCTCAGATAAATTCCCAAGAAAAGGAGTTCATCTGCATATTTTCAAATTATTATTTTTAATTTTATGAATTATTAAGTGTACATATTCCTGGAGTAGAGTGTGATGTTTCCATACATTGGGTTAGAAGCAAATCAGGTAGTTAGCAAAGCTGTCACCTTACTCATTTCTTTGTGGTAAGCATATTCTTTACCCAGGCAGTGCTGGCTCACACTTACAATCCTAGCTGCTCAGGAGGCTGAAATCTAAGGACTGCAGTTCAAAGCCAGCCTGGGAAGCACACTCTGAGATCCTTATCTTCGGTGGATCACCAGAAAGCTAGAAATAGAGCTGTGGCTCATGGCAGAGTGGTAGCTTTGTGGGGGGGTTGGTGGGGGGAACTCAAGGACAGTACCCAGGCCCTGAGTTCAAACGTTAGTACAGGCACCAAAGTAAAAATAAACAAATACATGAAATATATAAAGGATGGTGAAGAGCAGAATTTTCGCATAATGAACCCTAGAACCCTCCGTTGTCTGCCCAGAGCCCAAGCCATGTTTGCAGTCACTGCTGACAGTGGCCTTGCGGTACCACTGTCCCACAGCATCTAACCATTTGGCTTGCAGGCGGCTGGGTTGCACCCTCTGACACACAGAGATCCACCGTGTCCATGTGCTGTGGAGACCAGGGTGGGGACCCAAATACCCACCCACTTGGGCCCGGCAGAAGCCCGGAGCATCTTGGAGGCCAGTTTGACATCTGGCGTAAGTTATTTCCAAGAGCTCGGCAGGTTTATGGTTCTCTGATCACGTCACAGTGCAGGAGGCCTCCAGGGGCATGGGGAGCTTGTGGGATATTTCAGACATGATCATGGAAAGGAGAAGAGTCCACAGCGGAGCAGGTAACCCTCGGCCAGCCGTTCTGTTTCCATTTGTGTGGAGTGGTTGGAGGAGCTCAGGGCCGCACCCGCTGCCTCCCACGTGGCACGCAGGCTCCACTAACCCACCAGAGTGCTGAGAGTGCACTCTCAAGCACCTGGGGGAAATGGCTGCGGCCCCATTTGTGCCCTTTCTTTAGATGGTTCCTTCCGTCTCTTACTCATTTTAGGCCACCCACCAGCATCGTAGAGCCAGGGCTGAGCTTCTGACTTGAGTAATGTTGTGTGTGGTCCACTGAACTGCAAATAGTCAAACATAGACTTGGGGAGAATGGCGAGGAGCCTCAGGAATAACCCTCGACACTGTTTTCTACACGCTTAAGTTCCCTGAGCTGTATATACCCAGTGTGGTGTTGTTCTTCACATGGACTCATTTTTTTTTTATTTAAATTATTCTTAAAGAGAGACTTGGCTATCTACCGTAAATGGGTAACCTGTATTACTTGCTAGGAATAGAAGGAAATAAAATTCAAAGAAAAGGAAAATCACATTACTCACAACTAATATGGCCTCTCTTGGGAGTATCCTTAAAAAGAATCCAAGAAACACAAGCTCCTATCTGGCCCAGCCTCCAAATATTACCACATGCTCCTGTGACCAGCGCATCAGCTGAGTCCTTGGCCAGCCTGGAAACCCCACCCGGTGGGGCTGCAAGGCCGGGCGAGGCGGGAAGCCACTCAGTGACTCACAAAACGGATTGGTGGGGTGAAGTCGCCTGGTCCTCGTGTGTTCACGACGAGCACCCAGCAGGGCCAGGGTGGTCAGGGTGCTTTTGACGCCGAGCGGCAGCTTCTTCCCTCGGTGGTGCCTGCAGCAGAGGCCCGCGCGGGGGTCTCGGGCGGCACAAACCCTGCGGACATGGCCGGGTATGCCAGCGAAGGGTCTTGGCAGCCAGCTGCAAGGCCAGTAACAGCTCATCTCAAGGTCTGGGGGCCTTGAGAAGTGGCCTGGCTGCTCCTGGCTACCATTTAGCTTCATTTTGGATCAGCCTCTCTTGTACTCTCCAAGGCATTTAAGCTTGATTCTGACTCCAGTCTTGGTCTGTGGCTGTTGACAATTTCCTGCATTGTCCCCTGGCACCTCCAGGCAGTAAAAGACTCAAGCACAGTGGCCTGGGCTCGGGCCTGCCGAGGGAAGTAAGGATTGTGCAACATTTAGAAACCATTTTCTCTGGAGCTCCAGCCATAGCAGATTCTATTCAGCATGTATTCGATTTCCAAAGAGTTACAATAGCCTGTAAGGTAGAAAGAACTAGCATCCTTAGGCTATTTCTCAGAAAACACAGGAGTAAGAAACCAAGGCCTTCTCCTGACTCACACAGGAAGCTCGGCACCACATCCCATCTGCTGACCACAGCTAGTTCCAAGCCTGAGAGAGACAGCACCCTGCCACCCCGACACTGGCTTCCCTGTGCCATCAGTAATCTATACCCAGTGGGGCTGGGAAGGTGGCTCAGTGGTAGAGCACTTGCCTTGCATGCCTGAGGCCCTGGGTTCGATTCCTCAGCACCACATAAGCAAAAAGAAAAAAGCCAGAAGTGGCGCTGTGGCTCAAGTGGTAGAGCGCTAGCCTTGAGCTGAAGAGCTGAGGGACAGTGCCCAGGCCCAGAGTTCAGGCCCCACGACTGCACCCAAAAATTAAAAAAAAAAATCTATACCCAGAAAAGAAAAGAAAGTGCCCCAGTAACCCTGTCTTACAGTACTCCTAGGGAGTGACAGCCTTTCTGGACTGGGGACAGTTGGCCTTTGCACTGAAGTTTGAACGTTGGTATCTGAATATCTTCCTAAGCAAGTGACAGTACTCCAGCCCTCCATTGCGGCGTGCAGCTCCCTGTCAGCTCTGCGATCGTGAGCGAACCAACACGCTCCGTGGCGCATTATGTTGCTGAATGGAAAGCTGGATAGGTTCGGTGGAGTAAATGAATTTGGTGGAGTCTGCTTAGGATATTTTCAACTTGGAGGAGTTTATGAGGACAAACCCCATTGTAAGTCAAGAGACAGTGTTAAAGCATCTGAAAATGCAAGAAAACATGAAAGACAGATTTTTTTAAGTCCTCCATATTCCTGTCAACCCAGAGTAAGCAAGAGTAAATACACAAGTATTTACAAGCATGCAAGTAAACATAAATACATGTGTGTACAGACACAGGGACAGGCCTGTATGCACATAGCACACAGACACACAGACATAAACAAATGCAGATACACACAATTTATGCCATGCAGTTGATCCTTGTTTTCATCGACACTCTATTTGTAGGTGTATATGCTTGTTGAGACCTGTCACCTGAGTTGGTGGCCTCCTCACTTTGGTGGGTGTTTTAAACATGGGAGCCTGTGGTCACCCACAGTTAAGGGGGCAGCATGACATTTGGCCTGGACTCAGCTCTCATCCTTGAAGCAGGTGCCCTTTCCCAGCTCTGTGCGGGGCCACGCTTCCTCGCGCTGAGGCTATGTAAGTCCTGCAAGAGGGTATTATAGACACTAAGGAAGAAGAAGCTAAGGCTCAGAGACAGTAAGTAACTTGTCAAGTCACTGGCAGAGCTGACAGTCAAACCCAAGTCTTTCTTTCAACCTGTGTTCTCCAACAGTGCCAGGGACAAAAGACTTCCTCCCTCCCTTCCTTCCTTCGTTCCTTTCTCCTTTCCTCCCTCCTTCCCTTCCTCCTTCCCTTCCTTTGTCTCATTCCCTTCCTTCGCTCCTTTCTTTTTTCCTGGTTTTAGGTGTCTCATGCTCTCTTTCTACTTGCTTTGCTGATAGGTGGTGGTCTGCCATTTGAGGATTGCCTACAGCCTGATTTTTCCTAGTTATTGGGGAGGGAGTCTCACAGCTTTTCTGCCCAGGATGGCTTCAAATTATGATTTTCCAGATCTCAGCCTCCTAAGTAGCTAGGATTAAAGGCTTAAAGACCCCTTTCTTAACTCCATTTTGTATATAGCAGAATACAACAAATGAATAATTGATAAAGAATGTAGATTTATTTCTTATAGTTCTAGAAGGTGGGAAATCTAAGATCAAAGGGCTTGCGTCATATAAGATCCTTTTGGTTACATAATCCTGAGCAAGGAACTAGAGGCGTGGTTCAAGTGATAGAGCACCAACTGTAAGCATTATCCATAGCACAAAGCAGACATGGCAGCAGGAGAGAAGATGAACAAGCAAATCCAATGACATGTACCTCAGATAGTATTAAATCCATTCGTGGATCTCTAGATCTGATTACCTGATCACCTTTTGAGGATCTCCCCACATTCAACGCATAACTAACCCCTTGGCGTTAATACCTGTCTCCTCGGTCTCTCCTGCAGGTCTATATCATCCGGGTCACGTGGTCCAGTGGCTCCACGGAAGCCATTTACAGGCGCTATAGCAAGTTCTTTGACTTGCAGGTAAGGATTTGGGGTCTCTCATAAGCTTCCAGGTGAGAATGAGTTAAATTTCAGAGTTGCTCTCCACTATCATAGTGAGTCTGGACCTTTTTTTATGTCCTAGACTTAAAAATGATGTCCCTTACTTTGGAAATAATACAGAATAATAATAAATAATGCTCTTTATTTCCTTATGTTTTTGTAGTCAGTATTTTCCAAATAAGGGTAAAGTCCTCCCCCAGAAGGGAGGGAGATCTGGAAGGTGCTTCTGTATGGCCTTGGCATGCAACTTAGATGATTTTGTGCATTTTGTTTGTTTTTGTTTTGTTTTTGTGCCAGTCCTGGGGCTTGAACTCAGGGCCTGGGCACTATCTCTGATCTTTTATACTCAAGATTAGTGCTCTATCACTTGAGCCACAGCTCTACTTCTGGCTTTTTGGTACTAAATTGGAGATAAGAGTCTCATGGGTTTTCCTGCTTGGGCTACCATGACCCTCAGATCTTAGCCTCCTGAGTAGCTAGGATTACAGGTGTGCACCACAGTGTGTTTTAGGCAGTAGTTGTGTTTGCTGGTGAGCCTCCTCACTGGCTCCTTTTCCTATCAGTATTCTCAGTCTCTCTGACTTGTTCTCTGACTAGCAAGGGGCACCTGCTCTGTATCCCTGCAGCTGTGTGTGATTCTCTCTAGTGAAGTGTCTTCCCCAAGGCTGCTATGGTTTGGATCTGCCCAACACCGATACTAAAAGCTTGGTCACTAGCCTGTGGCACTGTCTGGCCTAGTTAGAGGAAGTTAGGTCACAGGATGTGACATTGGAGAGGATATGGAACCCACCCCCACAGTCCTTCCTCTTACTGCTTCTGGCCACCATAAGCTAAGCAGGCTTGTGCCATCATACCCTACCTCCCTGCCATAATGTTCTCCCTCACCACAGGCCCCGAAACAGAGGAGCCAAGTTGACCATGATTCAAAATCTCTGACACCATGAGCTAAAATGAGCTTCTTCTCCACCAGATCACAGCCTCGATTATCTCTGGTATCTTGTCACACTGATGGGAAATTAACACAAAGGCTGAAGTACACAGTGCACGTCCAGTCAGTGTTCAGTGAATGAATGAACACTGCTGGTATCAGAGAGAAGAGTGTCAGCACAGTCACATGGGGGTAAAATGGCAGCTCCATCTCAAGAAGCAGCTCAGAGCAGTATGAAGAGTCATGGTCCCTGAACACATGCAGGACAACGCTCCTTAGGAAGTGTCTGCCTCAGAGACAAGAGGAACACGCTCAGTTTTCTGAAGTGTTCCCCAAGGATCCATGCCACCTCTCAGGCCCCTACCGGTCTGTCCTGAGACAGACATCTCCTTCGATATGTGTATCAGTCTGGTCACTTTTGATGGGAGTGACCAAATCAACTCAGACTTGCTTCAGTACATAGGGAGCTGGTGTGCAACCGAATGTGACAGTTTTCAGGTCACCTGACGTTACTTCTGTATCAGTGCTTCTGCTATGTTGGCTTTACCCTCGGATCCCACATGATTATAAAAAGGGTTTTGACAACTCTGGGCTCACTCATCACAGAAAAGAGTAATACTTCTCAGAGTTACAGAAAGCACGTTGTGTGTCACAGACTCATCTCTGGCAGTTTGGCAGGCTTTCCTTGTCTGTGTTCTATCCCTAGCCTCAAAGGTGGACTGAGGTAGGGAGAGAAGTTGACAAGTTTTGTTTTGTTTTGTTTTGCCTGTCCTGGGGCTTGAACTCAGGGCCTGGGCACTGACTCAGAGCTTCTTTTACTCAAGGCTAGCACTGAGCCATATTCCCAGCTCCACTTGGCAGGTTCTAACAGAAACCTGGGTGATGTTGACCACAGGTTGGGTATGTAGGCACAGTCTTCTGAAACTGACAAATAAAAACCTTGTAAGGGCCCATATTCCATTGTGGCAGATGGAGAGATAATAACGTGCTCCTAGACATTTTTTGCAGTGTTTTTGAAACATTGTCAAATGCCTATGACAGACTTATTGCATAAGCAGGTGAGATACCCGGCAGTCACTCAGTCTGATTGAGCTACCTTTCCTGCCTTAGACTTAGACTGCACTGGAGAGTCTATGGGAAAGTGGTACAGGAGCTAGCAGGACACTGAAGTGACTAGAATGTCCACAGAGCTGAAAGCAACACATCATGGAAAATTGCTTTCATGTGTAGTAAGAATATCAGCAAGCATTTGGCAGATAATCAGCCATTAAATGTGCCAAGCACTTGATTTAAATGCCATTTCTTTTAGTCCTCATTTATCAAGCATGCGGTCAGTATTATGTCTACTTCACAGACAGGAACTTGAAGTTCTAAGAGATAGTCGCATACCCAGAAGGCAGGGGCAAGATGGGAGGTGTGGCTATACTCCCACCCTACCTCCTCTCTGCTCAGTTTGCCTTTCCATCAGCCCATGCAGAAGTGTGCCTGTCCTCCTTGAGGCCTGGCAACACTGGCCTCTTCCTAAGGCCATTTGTTTCCTACCAAGAGGCAGCAGAGTCTGTCCTGCAGAAGGCAAGTATACAAACAGGCCTCAGACCTATGAGGATCCCCTTTATATTGTGTCGTTACTCAACAGCCAGCACATCTTGTATCTTGTGTCTCTGGTGGGCATGAAGGTTGTTTAGTGGCTCTTGACACTCACACTAGCACTCTAGCAGGAAGAGAAGCCAATGCTTGGAGTGTGGCTAGTCCCCAAGGCAGCAGAAAATGAAGAACAGGAGCCTTATGCCAGCCCTGCGTGCACATGTCACTGGGAACAGGCCCACGTTCACGGGGTGCTCAGAAGCACCAGAAATGTGCTTACCACACCCAGGTTGTAACCTATGAAGTTATGTCACAACCTGCTATCATGTGGCAGCCTTCAAGATGAGACCCTGAAAGGTTATGCTGCTCCCTCAGAACCATAGAGGGTAAGCAGCAGGTGCTTGTGGGTTTGAGCACTGAGTTCACATTGCTTCCTTATTATGTCAGAGCTGCATTTATGGTGCCCCTGTTATTCCCCTACTTCTGACCAACCTACTTTCCTTCTCTGGTCCCTTCTGCAGCACCTTGTAATCATCAGTCTGTGTTTCAGACTCTTCTTGGGGCGATGAGCCTTTTCATGGCCAAGCCCATGCATCCAGTACAGAGCCAGTTACCCATCGGTCTACAGAACAAACCTACAGCCTTCTGAGTCGATTATGGGAGTGGATTATGATATGGTGGCATGGACTTAATCGGATGAGAGGAGTCTTGGTGGTTTGTTTCTAAGCATGCCTGTCAATTCTCAGGAAACAGGATGACCTGCCAGTCATAATAGTCCTAAGCCTGTTGCTCACATCTCAAGTCCCATATCCAAAACCTCCAGGAAACCAGGAACGATCTCTTGCAACTCAGCCATCTCAGTCTGGGAGATACAAATGTAAAGAATCCATAGGTATCCGAGAGACAGCTGGTATCTCCTTCCTTATCACTTCAAGTAGAAGTTCTGAAGAGCTGGGTTAAGTGAACCTTTTACATATCCATCTCCTTAATTCACATAAGTCCTTTAACTGTCACCAATACATTCCTATTCTGAGAGCTTCTCCTATGTTGTGTTCTTCCCCCTTAGATGCAGATGTTGGACAAGTTTCCCATGGAAGGGGGACAGAAGGACCCCAAGCAGCGGATCATACCCTTTCTGCCAGGTGAGCGTAGTGTGCACAGTCGGACGGGGGCTCCGGGACTTCGGAGCGGCTCCCAGATCTGCAGAACAGGGTTGGCTTTGAGTGCATCCCCCCCTCCCTCCCTCCTTCCCTCCCCTTCCTCCCTCCTCTCCTCCCCTCCCCTCCCTCCCCTTCCTCCCTTCCTCCCTCCTCTCCTCCCTTCCCTCCCTCCCCCTCCTCCCCTCCCTCCCCCCTCTCCTCCCCTCCCTCCCCCCTCTCCTCCCCTCCCTCCCCCCTTCCCCCTCCCTCCCCCTTCCCTCCTTCCCTCCCTCCCCCTTCCCTCCTTCCCTCCCTCCCCTTCCTCCCTCCTCTCCTCCCTCCCCCCTCCCTCCCCGCCCTCCTTCCCTCCCTCCCTTCCTCCCCCCCTCCCTCCCCCCTCCCTCCCGCCCTCCCTCCCTCCCTCCTCTCCTCCCCTCCCCCCCTCCCTCCTCCCCTCCCTCCCCCCCTCCCGTCGTGGGGCCTGAACCCCGGGCCTGGGCACAGCTCAAGGCGAGCGCTCTTCCGCCTGAGCCACGGCGCCACTTCCGGGTTTGCACTGGTTCATTGCAGATGAGTCTCTCGGGCTCTCCTGCCCGGGCTGGCTTTGAACCGCGATCCTCAGCTCTCGGCCTCCCGAGCAGCTGGGGCGCGGCGTGAGCCCCGGGCCGGCCGGGCGGCTTTTACACACGCAGCCCTCGGACAGCATTCTAAACCGGGGTAAACCGGGGACTGGCAGCTGAGGGCGCTGCGTAGGTGTTTTCTCAGACTGGAGACCCGGCTCAGGTCATACCAGGCCCCGGAGCCCCCCTCCAACACGGGCCGCAGCACCCTCGGGCAGATCTACAGGTGGCCGAAAGGGTGAACCCTTTAAGAGCTCACATTTTCAGTGCCTCCGTGGAAAAGCAATGATTTTCCTGCCAGAGGAGGCCCCACGTGCGCGCTTCGGCGGCTGCGCGCGCGGGCCGCGGAGCATGCGCTTTGCGCTCTTCAGTGGCTGCGCGCGCGGGCCGCGGAGCATGCGCTTTGCGCTCTTCAGTGGCTGCGCGCGAGGGCCGCGGAGCATGCGCTTTGCGCTCTTCAGTGGCTGCGCGCGAGGGCCGCGGAGCATGCGCTTTGTGCTTCGGCGGCTGCGCGCGAGGGCCGCGGAGCGTGCGTGCTTCGACGGCTGCACGTGAGGGCCACAGAGCATGCGCTTTGCGCTCTTCAGTGGCTGCGCGCGAGGGCCGCGGAGCGTGCGTGCTTCGACGGCTGCACGTGAGGGCCACAGAGCATGCGCTTTGCGCTCTTCAGTGGCTGCGCGCGAGGGCCGCGGAGCGTGCGCGCTTCGGCGGCTGCGCGTGAGGGCCGCGGAGCATGCGCTTTGCAGTCACACGCTCAGCGGTGCCGTGTGCCCCTTCTGCAGCTCGGTTTGTCCATCTGTAAAATGGGCCGTGACTGCCGGTTCACAAAGTCTAACCCCGGCTGAGTAGATTCTCAGCAGAGGCAGCATCTGGGCCCCTGGGAAGCCTCGGAGGCCGTTCTTCGTCTCCATGTTGGAGCCATCCCTACAGGATGAAGAACGTGAGCGATGGTCGGGTTAACCGGCTCTCTGTAGAACTCTATGGTTGCTCTTGTTGGGAGAAAAGAGAGCCGGAGGCTACAGCGCTGTTTCTGGAGGGAAGGCAGTCCAGCCCTGGAAAACCTTCCCAGGACAGAACTTGAGCCCCCGAGGGCCTCGGTGGCCCCGGCACGGTTTCCCACCCGTCGTTGGGGACGGGCGCGCGGGGCTGGCGGGGACCGTGCGCGGAGGGTCGGGCAGAGGGCAGGAAGCAGGTCCCTTCTCCCTCATCTGTTTCTCTCCAGCAGGACAAAGGCTAGTCTTATGTCAGCCCAGGCCGGAGCAGGGGATCCGCCCATATAACTTTCCATCCCAGCGGGAGCTGAGGAGGCCAACTTGGCAGGGGCTAAGGCTAGAAAAATAAGAACTACAGTTTGGCCTTCCTCCACAGTGGAAAACAAAAGTCAGCCCCTTCCCACCATGGCTGCTCTCTCCTCTGAACACCCTTTCTTTGCCAGGATGGCGGCAGGCTTGCCCTCTTTCTTTTTTCTTAATAAGTTTTTTATTGTGAGAATACTGTTCAGAGGAGGGGTTACAGTTCATGAGCAAGGTAATGAGTACATTTCTTGTCAAGCATTGTTGTCTCCTTTGTTTTTCCCCTACTATCCCTGCCCTCCCATCTCCACGACTACACTCTCCCCACCCCCTGCCTAAATTGTAAAGTTCATTTTTCAACATAGCATCTTGTACACTGGATCCCTGTTTAAACAATTTGTTTTTTCCCTTCCCCTCCCCAAATTATACCAATATCAAATACAGTGAAAACAGGGGTTATGCCATGGGGGAGGGACATACAAAGCAACAAAAAAAATCATGTGGTACCTTATAAATACATTAGAAATAATAGCAAGAAAGAAAAAACCACTTGTGTCCTTATCTTGGGGTTCATTTTGCTTAGCATCATCTCATCTGACCTTTTCTGCTTGTCTCAGACATATACTAGTTATTGCAAATAAGGAAACCATGGGACCTATGTTTCTTTGTTGCCCTCTTAAGACTCAAATAGAAGCAAACACCAGGACCACTGCTCACACACACTCCACACTTCTCCGCTGAACACAGCTCAGCCCTGCTGGAGAGGGCAGGAAACCATCTGGAGGCTGAGCTTTAGGAGTGCGGGGAAGGAATTCCTGTGCTCTTTTTTGTTGTTTTGTTTTTAATTTTTAAATTGTTATTTAAAAGGTGGTGTACACAGGGTTACAGTTACTAACTACCCAAGATGCCAGCAGAACCCTTCCATGCCAGGGACTCCCAGCACTAACAGGGAGGTGCCCACCACAGCTGTGTCCACTGATGGAGAGAAGAAAAGTCTATGATTGGAAGGGTCTCTGATCGTTGCCTCTGGGGAAAAACAGGCTATGAGCACATACTGTTTCCCATACCACTTGTGAGCCTTTCTCATTCTAAATGGCATGTTCTGATTCTAGAGGCAAAAACTGTTGATAGTGGACACTTTAAAGAAAAGTGAAGAATAAAGTAAAAGTTCCCTGTCTTCTATCCCTCAGAAGACAAATACTTTGAATCCTATGAAGCATTGTCTTCTGGGTTTTTCTTTTCCAACAAGCATAGGTGAATCTAAAAGGCAAAGAGCTTAGATATCTGGGAGAACCTGAGATGCAAGAAGGTGATTGAAGAAGGGGGAAGGAAAGAGACTGAGCTGTTGGGTGAGGGCAGATCTGAGCACTCAGTCTGAGCCCAAGTGCTGGACGGAGCTCAGACCACCAGGTCTCTTCTCCCTTCGCCAGGCAGGGACCCTTCTTTCTGCAGGCCACTTTCAGCATCCCATGCCACATCAGATTCCCTCACTGAAAGCTGAGCATGGGACAAGTGTTGTATGTTTTCATCTATAGCTAAGAGGTTGGCCGCACGTGAGGCAGAGAATGGTGGTCACCAGGGCTGGGAAGGGAGAAGAGTGGGAGGATGGGTCACAAGTAGGAGGTACAGCTAATAGAGAAGATTTTGAATGTTCCAAGCACAAGGAAATAAGAATCTGTGGGCAAGTCAGCCACCCTGATCTGATTTTTCAATCACGTAAATTAAAATGTCACATGATACTTTCCCAAAATGTACAGGTATGGTGAATTAAACATAGGTTTTGAACTTTCTGGTGCCGCTTAGGTCTACCCCAAGAGAACCAGTCCACAGCCTCCCCAGTTTCTGCTGCCAGCGATCTTATCCTCATTGCCTGCTCTCATCCGCAGGTAAAATCCTCTTTCGACGGAGCCATATCCGGGATGTGGCGGTCAAACGCCTGATACCGATTGATGAATACTGTAAGGTAAGGTACACTTTAAGATAAGGATGGAGGGGCTGGGAAGGTGGCTTAGTGGTAGAGTGCTTACCTTGCATGCCTGAGGCCCTGGGTTCGATTCCTCAGCACCACGTAAGCAAAAAGAAAAAGCCGGAAGTGGTGCTGTGGCTCAAGTGGTAGAGTGCTAGCCTTGAGCTGAAGAGCTGAGGGACAGCCCCCAGGCCCAGAGTTCAGGCCCCATGACCGGACCCAAAAAAAAAAAAAAAAAGATAAGGATGGAAAATGTCCCATTGTCTTTCTGTTTCATGTTATTTTCTGGCTTCAAGATGCTCATTGTGGGGAAAAAATGTATACAGTTGCAAGAAATGTAAAGAAATTCATAGAAGACAACCATCCATGATCTGTCAACCCAGAAGAGCAATGACAAGGGTTTTACAAGTGTCTTTGTCACCCTTCCTCTCTGAGAAACTACATTGTGATAAGACCATCCTGTATATGTTCTTTTGTTGCTCTTTCTCTTACTGTTGTGGCATAAGAATCTGCCATGATATGCTACAAAGAAATCCTCTTGCCAGGTACCAGTGGCTCATACCTGCAATCCTAGCTATTCAGGAGGCTAAGATCTGAGGATAGCAGTTGGAAGCCAGCCTAGACATAAAAGTCCAGGAGACTCTTATCTCTTAAGTGAAAAAGGCAGCAAAACACATGGCCCTGAGATTAGGCCCCAACACCGACACAACAACAACAACAAATCATCTTGACAGTTGGAGACATGGCTCAAGTGGTAAAGTGCCAATCTATGAGCAAGAAATCCTCTAACGTGCACTTTTAATGGCCATAATGCTCCCTCAAGTATGATGTTCCAGAAGTCATTCAGCAAATCCCTGTTTATGGCCAGCTGACCTCCCACCTTGCCTGTGTTCCGGAACAGCAGGGGCCTGCCATTTGGTTTGATTTGATTAAGCCATGGTCATGAAGGAAGCATGTTTTATTTTGTTTAGTGTTTCTTGTCTTTAGCATTTTCATCTGAAGTAGCAAATTTAAAGAATGAGAATAGCGAAGAGATACCCTACCACAGTTCCCTGTTTTACTGAAGGGTCTAGCTAATGTCAGCACCCAAGGAAAAGATATCCAGACTGAAAAGGAAGAAGTGCAATTGCTTTATCAGATGGGGGAGGCCAGGTACATCGGCTCACACCAAGATCCTAGCTACTCAGGAAGTTTAAATCAGGAGGGTCACAGTTCAAGGCTAGCCCAGGCAAAAACTTGTCAAGACCCCCACCTCAACTAATAGAAGTTGGTATGGTGGCTCACACCTTTTTCCTAGCTATGCATGAATCATACATGGACAGATTATGAATGAGACCCAATTCAAAAGTAACTAAAATAAAAATTTAAATGCATGAAAAAGTACATGCACACAAAGACTTGAAAGCAAATGTGTACAACCAGGATGCATAGCAGAAACATGATGTTAAATGAAAGGAGGAGAGGGAGGCCACACAAAGTTAAAATAAACAACATTGGAAAGTTTGGGAGTTAATCTCAGACATTTTACACCTCGGTACTCACTTAAACTTCTCTAGAAAAATGTAAGAAGTCTACAGTCACTAGTAGCTCACATCTGTAATCCTAGCTACTTAAGAGACTGAGGTCCGAGGGTCATGGTTTGAAGCCAGGCTTGGCCAGGAATGTCTGTGAGACTCTTATCTCCAATTAACCACCAAAAACGCCAGAGATAAATGGAAGTGTGGCTCCATTGGTAGAATGCTAGCTAGACTTGAGTAAAAAAACTCAGGATAGCACTCAGACCCTGACTTTAAGCCCCAGGATCAGTGCATGTGCGCATAACACACACACACACACACACACACACACACACGTGCGCAAACACACAAGTATTTGGCCATGTAATTGTAACCCCTCTGTATGATACTTTCACAATTAAAAAAAAAAAGACGTATTTGGGTGTGCATCCTAGAACAAAACTGTAGTTTGGATATGGTCTGAGCATGTTCCCTGAAGTTGTATGCCTGAATGACCCCCGTGTGGTGTGTTGGAGTCTGTGAGAGGTGGGACCTGGTACAAGATAACCAGGTCGTGGGCATTACCCATGGAATGGGTTCATGCTGATCCTAAAGACAGTTGGCTCTCTCAAGAGCAGGTTGTTGCAAAGCAATACCACCCAATGCTCTTGGCCACTTCTGGAGGTTTCTTTTCTATTTCTCCACAATGATATGATGTAGCCAGGATACTTTTAACAAGATGTCAGCATCATTCTCTTTGGACCCTTCTAAATCATGACCCAAATAAATCTCTTTGCTCTATGAAGTACTTTAAATATTTTTCATATAGGAATAGCAAATAGGCTGGTAATAAGCAGAAGGACTCAGATTCTTCTCTCTCCTAAGTAAAAGAGTAGGGTAGTAGGCAGAGATAACTATTCAGACATAAGGATATTACCACTGCCTTTGTCTATTTCCAAACCTCTAAAGCCTGGTCTTCCTGTTCTAGAGATACATTCTTTGTTCCAGGCCCTGTTGACCCGAACTTTGGACCCTTAAAGTCCTGCTGGTACCTTCTCCTCAGCAGCTATCCCACAGCCCACATTACCCTTTCCTGGTTCCACCCCTGCCTCCTGACTTTCTCCAGGCAAACTTTACTTATACCAAGCTCCTATCCTCTGTACACTGACTTTTTATACCAGGCTCCTATCCTCTGTACACTGACTTTGTAAAGACAGTTTTAAATCTTGCAGCTGCCAGCAGCTGTCTGCTTCTGGAATGATACAAAAGCCATGATTTCATCTGGAAAAAACACAGGGAAGAAACTGCTTATGTTAGATAAGCCACATGGCAGTTACCACCCCTGGCTGTTAGTGACTCATAAGAAACAGTCACTGTTTTACAATGTTGGCTGGCTAGATTTCCTGGGCTCACATTTTAGGGACCTGCCTCCTGAGAGGGATTATACAGTCTTTTTTGTCACATGATCCGCAGTTTTACAGAGATATAGAATATTCCTTAACATTGAGATACCTGTTACTGACAAATAGCTTTTTTGATTGGCAATTATTACAGTTAGCTTATTTTTTTTTTTTTTTTGTCGGTCATGGGGCTTGAACTCCGGGCCTGGGCGCTGTCCCTCAGCTCTTCAGCTCAAGGCGAGCGCTCTACCACTTGAGCTACAGTGCCACTTCCGGTTTTCTGGTGGTTTATTGGAGATAGGAGTCTCACGGTCTCTCCTGCCCGGGCTGGCTTTGAACCGCAATCCTCAGATCTCAGCCTCCTGAGTAGCTAGGATTACAGGCGTGAGCCACCAGCGCCCGGCAGCTTATTTTTTAAAAGTAGAAATCGCTGGCGCCGGTAGCTAATGCCTGTAATCCTAGGTACTCAGGAGGCTGACATCTGAAGATCATGGTTCAAAGCCAGCCTGGGCAGGAAAGTCTATGAGATTCTTATCTCCAAATAACCACCAGAAAACTGGAAGTGGCGCTGTGGCTCAAGTAGTAGAGCGCTATCCTTGTGCTGAAGAGCTGAGGGACAGCACCCAGGCCCAGAGTTCAAGCCACATGACCAACCAAAAAAAAGTAGAAATCGATCATTTCCAATAGGTATAGATAGACAAGTGCTACCAAACCTGGTGTATATTACAATGATAAACTTTGTACTCTACTAGATCTATAAATTTTCAGTAACTAACACAGCATGGTATTGGCACAAGGACAGACAGACCTTAATCCATTCTTCCCTCTTGACTTACATAGCCCCCACAGGCCCTCTGTCCCAATACTGCTAGAATGGCAGTCACATTTCAATATGAGTATTGAAGAAAGAAACAATATCCAATTCATACCACAGGCCTGCACCTGCAAAGATCTTTTTTTTTTTTTTTTGTCGGTTGTGAGGGACAGCCTGGGCGCTGTCCCTCAGCTCTTCAGCTCAAGGCAAGCACTCTACCACTTGAGCCACAGCACCACTTCCGGTTTTCTGGTGGTTTATTGGAGATGGGAGTCTCACGGACTTTCCTTGCCCGGGCTGGCTTTGAACCGCAATCCTCAGATCTCAGCCTCCTGAGTAGCTAGGATGACAGGTGTGATCCACAGGCGCCCAGCCTGCCAAGATCTTTGTTCCCAAGGAAGGAACTTCACATCTTGACTACCCATCATTGGGGTTTAGCTCTAACACAGACATGCATGTGTGGGTATGTATGCCAGTGCTGTGTGTTTAAGAAAACCATATGTACTATAATAGCAGTGTTTATCACACTCCAGATAGTGGAGACCTCCCTCCCAGAGTTTTGTTATTTGTCACTACCTGAATGTTAATGTTTTCTTTAACTGGCTTTTTAAGCTTGTTAAAAAATAACATTTTTGGAGTGAGTGAGTGAGTGTGTGTGTGTGTGTGTGTGTGTGTGTGTGTGTGTGTGTGTGTGTGTGTGTGTGTGTGTGTGTGTGTGTGTGTGTGTGTGTGTCAGAAAGGCAAAATTTACTTCTGTGCAGAAGGGTGTCCCATTGGCAAACGGGCACCAAAAATAACATGTTTTAGGGGAAAAGAACTATATTTCAGTCGTAATAGAAATCTTGTTTCATGAAAGGGACAAAATGCAATGAAACAACAACAGGAGAATGGTTTAAACACAGCAAGCTGCTGTGCTTGCTCCTTTGCGGATCCACAGAGCCAGGCCCTGCTCTCAGGAAGCAAGTTAGAAACCTGTCACCTCGTGAAGACATTCTTCCTAAAGTGAAAGAGGATTCAAAGATAACAGAGGAAAATAAACTTTCTCCCAAGACACTGTGAGTTACCAGAATCATCTCGCCACATTTAAAGCCTTGTATTACTGCCATTAGTGCATCCAGTACTAAGAGCTAAAGGAGCTGGTGTTTGTCGATCAGCTGATACAGGATTTAAAGAAAACCTTGTAGCCATTTCTTCACTCTATAACATAGCCATCTGAGAAACATGGTGTTTCCATTTTACAGATGAGCAGACTGAGGCTCACAGATGTGGAGCTTGTTCAGAATCACATAGCAAGGAAGGAAGGAACAGCCAACTGGTTCTGTCTGGCCTTATATCAATACTTTAAATTCTGGTCCAAAGGGCCAGAATCCCTTCTGTAATGGAACTGAGTTCAGCTAGATCTGTTTGTGTGGTACTTGGCACTACTGGGATTCCAAGACAGTCCTGGGGTGTTCCAAAGGCAGAATCGTTTCTCAGGCCAGGCCTGTTCCCTTTGGAATGGCGGCAACTTCAGAGAATGCAGCACTGCCTTTTAGGTGGAACGTATCTTATGGTTCGAGGCTTAGGTTTAGCCTTTGCCTAAGCTAGGAAGAGAAGTTGGCATTGTGGGGAGGTTTCCAGTGAGCTTTCCTTTGCTGGCCGGTCTGGAGCCTTTTTCCTCTTCATCAAGGAGGATGCCTGTCCCTCAAGAGGAAGACCACCCTCCAGCGGCTCATGGCCCTCATGTCCCCACTGTCCTCTGCAGGGCCCCGTGACTAGGTCCAGACCTCCACCCTCCAGCGGCTCATGGCCCTCATGTCCCCACTGTCCTCTGCAGGGCCCCGTGACTAGGTCCAGACCTCCACCCTCCAGCGGCTCATGGCCCTCATGTCCCCACTGTCCTCTGCAGGGCCCCGTGACTAGGTCCAGACCTCCACCCTCCAGCGGCTCATGGCCCTCATGTCCCCACTGTCCTCTGCAGGGCCCCGTGACTAGGTCCAGACCTCCGCCTCACGCTAATGTATCCAGCCAGCACCTTCTGACCTGATGTCCGGGGTTTGCCCAGCACTGTGTAGGGAGGGAGGAAGAAGAGCTACTGCCATTCCGACTTCCGTGGAGATTTGAATCAGCCTATGTTGGCTCTCTAGTCCAAGTTACCTATCACAGCCTCCCATTTCCCCACCTCCAAAACAGGCCAGCACTTGCAGAATTCCTTGAAGAGACACAGATAATGCCACTTAGGAGTCATCGAGTGATGAACCAAGGTCAAGGAGCATTGTTACTGAGTTCTGGGGAGGGCTTTGCATACCAAGCAGCTATGGCCACCTCCTTCGTGACATGGTTGGAGATACAAGAGCTGTAGGATTCAGAAGAAAGAGAGAGACCCACAGGAGGCTCAAGACAATGGCTTGTCCTGGGAGAAGAACGGCCACTCACTGTCCAAAACCAAAAAAAAAAAAAGAATCAGATGAAAGGTGGGAAAGACAGTGCCCACCCTCTCCTGCTGCTGCTCTGCCTCAGCCCAGCCCAGCCCAGTCCTGAGAACTGGCAAGGGACAGGAGCCACTGCCTAGCTAAAAAATAGACACCAACGACCCCTGTGGCTCAACACCCTGCAGAGCCAAGGACGGCCGACCTCTGGAACCGTCCTCCCACCTACCCGGGTGCCATTCCTTGCAGCCTTCCACAGAGGGAAGGGGTCTGTCTGTCCTAAGGGGAGAGCCTGGCTCACAGTGTGCAAGGGCTTGGACATGACCCAGTACCATGCATGTGCAGAGCCTCAGGTCTGACCCCTAGCACTTCCCACTCCCCCCAAAGCAAGTAGAGTCCATGGATGGACAAATGGATGAACAGAATGTGGTCCATACACACAATGGTATGTATTTCCACCTAAAGAAATTCTGACACTGCTACAACACACATAACCCTTGAAAATGGTAAAATATTTTATGTAGACACAAAGAGACAAATACTATATGGTTCCACTTAGACAGGAAGTTCATAAGGACAGAAAGAAGACTGATGGGCCAGAGAATGTAGTGTTTGATTGAAACAGAATTTCTGTTCTGTGAGATGGAAAGACCTCTAGGATAGATGGGATGTATTAATACCACTGAACTGCGCACTGGAAAATGTCTAAAGAGGTAATATATATAGAGGGGGGGGGAGAGGGAGAGGGGGAAGGGAATAATATATATGGCCATAAACCCTCTAAAAGGTGCAACATTAGAAGCCTCTAGTCAGCTTTCTACTGGTCTTCCCAAGGCCAGTGTTCCTCCAGGATTGTGCAACATCTGGGGTTGAATGTCAGATCAGTTTTAAGGTAGTTAGCTATCAGACAGAAAGTACAAAGCATATCTCCTCCCCCCAGACTCAGGCCCAGCATAACAAGAAAACAGGACATGTGAGAAAGTAGCAGGTCCTGATAGGCTGGCTTATGGTCTGTGCTATTTAAGTAATGTACTCTTGCTATGTTGGTAAAGAAAGGTGGACCTGAAAAGGCTTTACCACACTCAGATCAGAGTTCCCACCTTCCAGGCCTAGGACCCAGTGGGGCTTAAGTAGATATTTGTAAAACGGAGTGGTTTAGCCACATCTTAGTTTAAAATCCTTTAATGATTAGGATATACTCTGTACTTCTCTTGGATTTGGCACAGAAACTAATGCAGTGCTGGGCACAAAGAAAATGCCTGTTAAGCCATTGAATGAATACCTTTTGTAGATAAAAGGGTTCCACGAATTTGTACTTGCACCTTGTGCCTTCTCCATGTATTCCCAGGCCAGCCTGTTGGCAGACACTGTTAGCGCCTTGCGACCCAGCTGGTGGCCGCAGGCCAGGTTACCCTGGAACTAGTTAGTAGGCAACTAGGATACCGACCCCTTGTTAACCTCCATCAAAGCTATCCATCAGTGTCTTCACTGTGACGCTTCAGATGCTGCATGCATGTGTGCGTGTGGTGGGAACAACCTGAATGTTCACCATTCGAAACCAGTCACCTAAACTAGGACACATCTGTGCTGTGAACACCCAGCATCCAATATCATTCTACTGGGGACGAAATGGTGAAGAGAGAAAAACAAAGGTGGAGAGTGAACAGTTTCTAAGTGTAAATGTATGAAGACAACGAGAGAGTTATTCTGAACTCCTGAAATATAGTGAAACCCCACTACAAACTAAAAGAAATGAGGAGGGAGGGAGGTAGAGGAGAGGGCAGGAGGGGGGACAGGGAGGAGCGGGGAGGAGGGGGAGTGGAGAGGGGGAGGAGGGGGAGAAGCCAGTCTGACCAGCAGAACAGGAGAAGGCTAATGAAGAGGATAGATGAGGGTGGATTTGGTTGATGTAGTTTATTTGCATGATGACAATGGAACAGTGAAATACAACAGTGAAAGCAGAACACAATACAACTAATGTGTGCTATTAAAAAAACAAGATAGCTGGGTGCTGGTGGCTCAAGCCTGTAATCCTACCTATTCAGAACACAGTTCAAAGCCAGCCCAAGTAGGGGGTCCAGGAGACTCTTATCTTTCCAGTTAACAAGTAGAAAGCCAGAAGTGAGGGTGTGGCTCAAATGGTAGAGCACTGACATTGAGCAAAACAATCTAAGGGACAATTCCCAGGCCTTTCCCCCTTACTAGCATCAAAAAAAAATTATGAAACTATGTGAAGTTAGTGAAAACGTCACTTTACAAAATGACATTGTATAGTTTCGTCTGATTCATACAAATGTGTACATGCATCTTCAGCATGTGTGTGTGTGTGCCAGAAACCGTGACATCAGCTTCACCTGGGGGCATTATTAGCCATGCACACCTGCAGGCCCCTTATAGACCTTTGGAATTGGAAACTCTGGGCTCTGGCCCTATCTGTGTTTTTGTTTGTTTGTTTGTTTGGGTGTATTTTGGGCTTGAGCTCTGGTCCTGAACACTATCCCTGAGCTTCTTTTGCTCAAGGCTAAGGCTCTACCACTCAAGGAGCCACAGCTCCACTTCCTGCTATTTTGGGGGGTAGTTTATTGGAGATAAGAGTCTCACTTACTTTACTGCCCAGTCTGGCTTTTGAACCCTGATCCTCAGATCTCAGCCTCCTGAGTAGCTAGGATTACAGGCGTGAGCCACTGGTACCTGGACATATCTGTGTTTTATCAAGCCACCAGTGACTCTGATGTCTGCCTGAGTTTGAGTAACACTGGTTGTGGCATCTTTGATGCCTTTCTTTCCCTTGGACTTACCCAGTTCTCTTTTCCAGGCCCTGATTCAGCTGCCTCCGTATATTTCTCAGTGTGATGAGGTGCTGCAGTTCTTTGAGACAAGGCCTGAGGACCTGAATCCCCCCAAAGAGTAAGTTTCTCTGTGGACTTCCCCAGATGGAACCCTTACCAACCTCCCTCCTTCCAGTCCAGCCAGATTCACAAGGAGCTAGAATCAAACAGGGTACCTTTAAAGAATAACTTCTGTACACCTAGAGTCACTTCCCTGTCTTTAAGAAAAGGAAAGATGGAAGGAAGGACAGAACGGCAAGGAAGCAAGGAAGGAAGGAAGGAAGGAAGAAAGAAAGGAAGGAAGGAAGGAAGGAAGGAAGGAAGGAAAAAAGGACTGGTTGGTGAGGGCCTTTGGGTAACTCTCAAGCTACGGCTAGAAGTCTCATTTGAGCTCCACTTGTTGGTTTGAGGGTGATGAAACTTCAAAGACGACCACCAAGGGGTTGACAAACTCAAGTTAAGGCTTGAGTGGGGACTGTGGGGTCGTTCCTGGCCAGTGTGTAGGTGAGGACATGGTGGCATCTGGCTGCTGACACTCAGAATGCCCTCTCAACCTCTTAGGGTGTCAAGCTCCCTGCTCCCACCTGAAGGCACTGTGAAACCCTTCTACCTGATGGGTACAACCCAGACCTGAAAATCAGATTATACATTTCTCCAGAGAAGAAACACAAATGACTAGTAAACATAACAAAAGATCCTCATCTTATTTGCCACAGGAAATATGAATCCAGACAAAGATTCCACAGATTTGCACCATTAGAATGGCCACCATCAAATGGTCAAGGATATAGAGAAGTTAAAACTTCATATGTTTTCATGGCAACATAAGATGGTACCCCTACTGTGGAAAAGTCAGGGAGTACCACAAGAAGTTAAAGTTGGGGGCTGGGAATGATTGCCAGTGTGCTGGAGCACTTACCAGGTTAAGAGAAAATTAAGAGGAAGCTTTTCTAAGAAGGCTAGATCCCTGGGGTAGGCTTGAATTTCATTCAAGTCACTGACAAAGTCGTTGGATGACATCTGTTTCCTAATGGAAGACTTGTGTCAGTTCATAGCAAGACTCATTGCTTTCTCTTGTACCCTTCTTTCCTGTATAGAGAGCACACTGGAAAAAAGAAATCTGGTAAGTATATTTTCCATTTTCTTCATTTCAGTGTTCTGAATATTCTTACTCCGCATCTGCCCTATGCCAGGTGCTAGGTTCCACCCTGGAGACCCAATAATGTGGATGGATGGATGGATGGGTGGATGGATGGATGGATGGATGGATGGATGGATGGATGGATGGATGGATGGATGGATGGATGGACGGGTGGGTGGATGGATGGATGGACAGACGGACGGATGGATGGAGGGATGGATGGACGGATGGACAGACGGATGGATGGATGGATGGATGGGTGGATGGGTGGGTGGGTGGGTGAATGGACGGGGTGGATGGATGGGTGAGTGGGTGGGTGGGTAGAAGGAGGGATGGGTGGATGGATGGATGGGTGGGTGGTTGGGTGGATGGATGGATGGATGGATAGATGGATGGGTGGGTGGGTGGGTGGATGGATGGGTAGATGAGTGGATGGATGGATGGATGGATGGATGGATGGATGGATGGATGGATGGATGGATGGATGGATGGATGGGTGGGTGGGTGGGTGGGTGGATGGGTAGGTGGGTAGGTAGACAGCCTTAGCATTGGTCCCTCCTCTGTGGCTCCTTCAGGGAGCCAGGTTATAAGTAATGTGCTTCATCCATTGCCATGCATGTTCACCTCATGTCTTCTTGTTCTTGTTCTTCCTATTCTTATTAGGAAACTCTCTTTCTTCCTAATGATGTCTGGCCCAGGGTCACACTTGTCTGATGCTATTTTTTTCTGCCATTGTTTAAATGGCAGAAAAGTGACTTCAGTTTCCCTGGCTCTGGTAGCTTGACTGCTTCCTGGGGACAGGGCCATGAGCAGCTTTACAGGCACCAAAAAGAAAGAAAGTGAGAAGAGCTGGCTCTCTGTCTTGAGATGCAGCATCTGGAATGGATGCTTGCGTTTGCTTGGCATGTGCAGCCCTTCTTTCTGGTTAATGGGCACTGGCGATGACCATCGGATCCTTCTAGTGCTGTGAATAGTCTGAGTCCTGGAATAATTACATGTCTCTTAGAAAAGAATAAAGGAGAGCTGCTACTCTTGGGCTGGTCACAGGGTTCCTGGAAGAAGAGGGTGGGAGGGAGGAAGACAGGAAAGAGACAGCTCTGGTTTGTGAAGACAAAAGTGTTGGTTGGAGCAGGCTTGATGAGTGGACTTGTCTGGAAAGGGAGACACAGCTCTAATTTGTGGTAACCATGTTGACATCATCACCTGCAATGATGGGGCATAGATTTATTTATAGTTCAGCTGGGTGGAAATAGCATCTTTTTTTTCCATTTGGACTAAAAACTCATGCTGGCCTTAGTCTTATTTTTATCTGACCTTTGAGCACGGACTTGATTTTCGAACTAGCCATCTTTATTGAATTGTGAAGAGATTTACGGTTAGCAGACTTGAACCCTAAGCTTTCTATGCCTGTGCTCTGGAAAAGGTTTGCCTCCCCTCAGCATTGCTTGCTTGTGACTGGCTGGTCTTGCAGACTGGCCAGTGTGGTCTCAAATTCTGCTCAGCCTGCAGAAAAAAAATTTTCTCACCACAATTTAACAGAGCGTTTGAGTTCTTGGTTTTTCTACCCTTTACTTACTAAAATAACTCAAATAGCCCTTGTTTATGGATTCTTTCAGCAAGCCTGGCAATGTAGTACATTTCTGGACAGAAAAGTCCACTGTTGTCTACTTGTCTTTTTAAAAATTAAACACATACCACCTTTTTTGTTGTTGTTGTTGGTCGTGGGGCTTGAACTCGGGGCCTGGGCACTGTCCTCAGATCTTCAGCTCAAGGCCAGCCCTCTACCGCTTGAGCCACAGCTCTACTTCCAGTTTTCTAGTGGTTTATTGGAGATAAGAGTCTCATGGACTTTTCTGCCTGGACTGGCTTTGAACTTCGATCCTCAGATCTCAGCTTCTTGAATAGCTAGGAATACAGGTGTGAGCCACCAGTGCCCAGCTGACATACCATCTTAAAGAAAATACACAAATGGGCAATTCCTGTGATAGGTTAGGCAGTATACTACTTGACTATTTTTAACTGTTTAACGATAAAAACCACCCTTCCACTGCTAAATCCCCTTTCTCTAGACCTCTTCCTTTCATATTTCCTTCTGAGCCACATGATACTCCCTGCCTACCTAGAACTCTGCTGCCTGCCCAGACCTTGAGCTGCTGTGACTGCCATGCACTCTAGGGCGTGGCTGTGTATTCCCCACAACGGGGGTCTCTACAGGATGCCTAAACACACCTAAGCACCACCGGTTAGACCACACAGAATCAGATTCTTTTTTTCACCAGTTTTGGTAATTTGAATATGCTGAGTAAAATAAAGATGACTGACTCTGGAAGAAGAGGAAGGAAGGAAGGAAGGAAGGAAGGAAGGAAGGAAGGAAGGAAGGAAGGAAGGAAGGAAGGAAGGAAGGAAGGAAGGAAGGAAGGAAAAGAGAGAAAGGAAGGAAGGAAGAACTCTGTGCTCACCGCTGACCACTGTGTGGCAGAGAACTGCAGTTTAAAAACTCAGAGCAAGTCTTAGAGCAAGTATCAGCCTTGAGCCTTGTGACAGACCCAGGTGAACTTATGCTGGACAGAGGCCTGATCCCTACACCTGCCTGCTCAAGTCCTGGCTTCAGGCCTCACAACTCCCTGCTTCTGTTTCTGCTCATAATTTTTGCCAAATTCTTTTGGCAGATGGATTAGGAGAATTGGTGCAGAATTGACCAGGCTAGTCTATTCATCAGGATCCTGGAAATAACTGTGGGAATAACTGTGCCACAGTCAGTTGTTAAAACTGGACAGAGTGACCTGTCTTAGTGGACCGTCACAAAACCAAAGGTGGTATTCCTACTGACCAGAAAGGAGAAGGGGTCTTTGGTTGCCTGTAGATGGTCAAGGCCTATTGGTAGTTGTCAGCACTGGGTATTTTCAGGAGGAGGCCAGGGGCTTTGTCTGGAGCAGGGTTTACCAAAGTCTGCATTCATCCTCTGTTCAGTCACTATGCAGACTGTACCAGGTGAACGAGACAGACAACACAGCAGTATTTATCTGGTATTTATCCAGCACCTATGTGTTTGAGTCTCAAGGACAACAAAGCAAACAAGATGTGAAAAGCATATTGGCACCAGTGGCTCACACCTGTAATCCTTACTGTTGCTCAAGTGGTAGAGTATTAGTCTTGAGCACATAAGCTCAGGGACAGTGCCTAGGCCCTGAATTCAAGCCCCAGGCATTAAGAAAAAATGAGAGTCTTGTAGGAAAGACAGGTGTATGAGCAAAATAAAATGTGAGGAAAGACATCTTAATTCCAACTAAGGTAAAAAGTTCTATGAAGCTAATTTTAAAATATTCGTTCTTTTATTTAAATATCCCTTGAGCCTTAGTAGATTCCTCCAAGATCTAGGCCAGGGATGGGCCAGCACTTTCTCTAAAGTAAATTGCAGGTAGTAAACATCACACTTTACAGGCAACACAGTCTCCGTCACTATTATTATTATCATCATCATTATCATTATTAGTTGTTGTTGTTACTGTCACCTGTCTTTTCCCCAGTCTCCTTCTTCACACTAAAAATGCTTAAAAACATTCTTAACATCCTGCACATAAAGAGCTCATAGAACTGTGCGATTGACAGAGTGAATACAGTGGCAGTCAGGAAACAGAGTCCCTGCTGGAATCAGGCTTCTGTGCTATAATAGAAAAATAGGCAATAACAAAACAAGTTAGATATACAGTATCCATTTAAAACAACAACAACAAAAAAAAAAAAAGCACTAGGGCTGGAAATGTGGCCTAGTGGTAGAGTGCTTGCCTAGCATGCCTGAAGCCCTGGGTTGGATTCCTCAGTACTGCACAAACAGAAAACGCCAGAAGTGGCACTGTGTCTCAAGTGGAAGACTGCTAGCCTCGAGCAAAAAAGAAGCTCAGGGACAGCACCCAGGCCCAGAGTTCAAGCTTCAGGACTGGTAAGAAAAAAAGTACACTATAGCAAGAGATACATACACTGGTGAGGTAGAACTCACGTTCAGGGAGGTGTCACTTGAGCAGAGAGGAAGGGCTGAAAGACACAGTGCAGAGGGAGCAGAAAACAGAGCTCTCAGAGAGAGGAACAAGTTATGCCTGACAAGGAGTAGCAAGAGTGCTCCTAACTAGAGTGGCCTACCGTGTCTAGATGATTTAGGTTTGACTGCAAGTGGCAGAAAATGAAACACAATTGCTGTTTCAGCAGTTTAACTTTGCTTCTTCCAGTGGTCCAGGAGTGATACAACACTTAATAATAGCAGGGTTCATGTCACGATGGCCAGAGCACAGAGAAAGAGGGTGCAGGAAGGACCAAACGTAACCACCAGCAAAGACCTCCCGGAGCCTGCTTCCCCAGTGAGCCCCACCTCCCCCTGCCTGCCAGCAATGCCAACATAGGACGACTCCCTCAGGGATGAATCCATTGATTAGACCCGAGCCCTTGGGATCCTTCACAGAAATACTCAGATTGTGCTTTACTGGCCTCCTAGGCAGCTCTCAATCCAATCAAGTTGACAGTTAAGATTAACCATCACACAACCCAAGCTGTGGAGAACCCGAGAACACTGGGAAGCCATGAACAGTAGAGCCTTATGCCTAGACATTGTGTTTCTGGGCTTTTCACCCTGTCTCCAGTATGGAGGGCAGACTTGAAGGGCAGGACAGACCCCCCTTGCAAAGTGTCTCATAGTCTCAGACCCTGATGCATCGGACATGGTAAAATGGGCCCTGACAGAAAACCTGCCTCTTGCACAAATCCTGCGGCCCATGAGGAAGAATCCGTACAACAGCTTACAAGTGGTTGCGGAGAGTGTAGGAACACAGCTCAGTGATCAGGTGCTTACTCAGTAGCACCAGGGCCCAGGACTGCCAGTACTGGGCCGTCCTCCTTCCACACTGTCTGCTGTTCTAACAGTTGCCCAGCTGCCTCCTTTTTGGGTGCCTAATCACAGACACTTCTTTTTGGGGGCGAGTGTCGCTGGGCTTGAACAGGGCCAGAGGTCTGTCCCTGAGCTGCTTCACATAAGACTATCACTCTACTACTTTAACCACAGCTCCACTTCTGGCTCTTTGGTAGTTAGTTGGAGATAAGAGTCTCATGGGGGGGCTGGGAAGGTGGCTCAGTGGTAGAGCATGGCCTTGCATGCCAGAGGCCCTGGGTTCGATTCCTCAGCACCACATAAGCAAAAAGAAAAAAGCCGGAAGTGGCGCTGTGGCTCAAGTGGTAGAGTGCTAGCCTTGAGCTGAAGAGCTGAGGGACAGTGCCCAGGCCCAGAGTTCAGGCCCCATGACCGGACCCCCCCCCCAAAAAAAAAAAAAAGAGTCTCATGGGCTTTTCTACCTGGGATGGTTTCGATATACCATCCTCAGATCTCGGCCTTCTCAGTAGTCACCATTACAGGCATTAGCCACTAGCAGCCAGCACAGATGCTTCCTTAAGTTTAAAGTACCTGGATTCTGAGTATCTTTGCCCTTAGCCAGGACTACCCAGGTTTAGGGGACACTGACTACACGGTATGTTCTGGAAGCTTCCAGGAGGCCCTCCCATGCCATCCTCCACCACTGCTGCTCTCCTTTGCTCACCGTGGGCTCTCTCCATTCTCCTCATGGCAGCCAGTTTGCTTTTAAATATGTAAATCTCATCTTGTCATTTGCCCCTTCACAGCCCTGACATGGCTTTCTGCTTCAAGACTGAAATGGTTTCCCCTGAAGGCCTCTCCTCCCTGTGAGACGCGTACTGCTGTCCTGTCACGCACTGGACTCCAGCCCTCCCCAGTGCAGAGTTGGTCCGCCTCAGACCCTCCCATTCTTAAACTCCTCCCTAAGCCTGCTTGGCACAGAGCAGCCGTTGCACTGAAAACAGAGCAGGCGGCAAGGAAGGAGCAGTTCCTCTCTCTCCCCCTAGGTTCCTGTGGATAAAATGTGGCACTGCCTAGCCTTACCGTTGTGGTTCAACTTGGTGATACCCAAAGAACAGTAGAAGGTGTCTACTTTCTGTCCCCTCTTTAGTGACCACCCCTTTAATACTGCTCATTTTCTGCCCCAGCATGCTGCTGTTTCCAGCAATCCGCACAAATGTGATTGTGTATGTATGTGTTTGTGTGTGTGCCTGCCTGCTTGACCAGCTTGAGTTACTTGAGGCTAGGTGTCACATTATCCACACCCTCAGGTAGCTCAAGCTCCCAGTGTTTACACAGAATATACACTTGCTAGGCTGCAGTGTGAGCAGCAGAGGAATGGAAGAAGGCAGAGCTGCAGCACCCTTGGGATGAGTCTGGTAGCACTTTCTCTGTGTTTGGAATGTCCCTGGCTATCAGCCTGTCTTCTGCCTCCTGCCCCTGCACACGTGGCACTGAGCTTGTGCTTGCTGTCCACAGGGAGCGACCTGACGTCAGGAGACCCCATGGTTCTGGAGCAGTATGTGGTGGTGGCAGACTACCAGAAGCAGGAGAGCTCAGAGATCAGCCTCAGTGTGGGGCAGGTGGTTGACATCATCGAGAAGAACGAGTCAGGTAGAGACCTGAACCCTGGCCCTCCCCTTCCAGCATCACCAAGGCCCCGGGTCCAAAGGCACGTGACACTCAGGAACAAACATCCCCGCCCGGCCGGTCTTCCCAGATCTGGCTCCTGTTCTTCTAGCAGCTGCTTCTGTTTGAGCAGCAGGCTGGAATAGCCATGTGGTCACACCTCACCAGCATCCTGCTGTGTCACATGCAGCTGATTTGTCCCCATGTTCATGTTTCCTAAATATCCCTCTGGTGTTCGGGTACTTGGAGATGCGGATCAAATGGTGCACTAGAAATGCGCTCCTGATCTCTTTCCTCGAGGCATCCCCAAGAAGGCCCTCTAGGAGCCAGCCTGGTTGCCACACCTGCGACCTCAGCTCTCCAAAAGCTAAGGCAGGAGGACTGTGGTTTAGCAGGGGCAAGGATCTGGGAAGGAGGGGTCTCCTCAGCCTACCATCATCCCAGGGGCCGCTGTTGGGGATTCAGTGACTGAGGTACAGAGCCTGGACTCCACCTGAACTTCAGATTGCTCAGTGGGCCAGGTTGAGTCATTTCTCTGGCTATTGATTTTCTCACACAGAAAACGACACCCCCTCCGCCCACCCCCACCGCCGCCGCCGCCACCAGCTATTCAGGGATTAATTGAGATACCATAGAGGAACAGCCTAAGCCTGCTTGGAACATACAAAGTGCCACAGAGTGGCCATTGCACTGAAAAATTTTTTAAAAACCCAAAACATGTAGGAGGAATATATAGGCTTTATGCAAACACCTTACCATTTTGTATATGTATATATGGAAGTCCTGGGGCTTGAACGCAGGGCCTGGGGCCTGTCCCTGAGACTTTGTGCTCAAGACTAGCATACTACCACATAACCCACGGCTCCACTTATGGCTTTTAGGGCTAACTGGAGATAAGAGTTTCACAGACTTTCTTGCCCAGGCTGGCTTTGAATTGCAGTCCTCAGATCTCAGCCTTCAGAGTAGATGCGACTACAGGCATGAGCTCCTACACCATTTCGTAGAAAGGCTATGAGCCTCTGGATTTTGGTCCTAGAGCTGGCTCTCCCCCATCCAGGGACAGCTGTGTATTCTGCTTCAGCCCAGGCCTCGCCCTGTCCCACTAACATCTCCCCGGACTCTCACCTCTACAGGCTGGTGGTTTGTCAGCACCGCTGAAGAGCAAGGCTGGGTCCCTGCCACCTGCCTTGAAGGGCAGGATGGCGTGCAGGACGAGTTCTCCCTCCAGCCCGAGGAAGGTAGGAAGAGGTCCTCCTGGGGTCACTGGGGCACCTAGGCCCTGCCACTCGAGCTCAGTTGCCCCTTCACTGGTCCCTGCCCAGTAGCCTCGGTTTCTCACTGGCTCAGCCTGTGAGTGTGAAGCAGTCCATGGATCAGGGCTGCAGAGCAATTCCACACTTTCTCAGGGGCCTTCCCTGGTATAGCTGGGCCTTCAGCCTGTACCACTGTCGCCAACCACCGCCAATACCGTGACTATTCCTCCCTAGAACTGTTCCAGTGGCCAAGACCCAGGCTGCTTCTGGCTCACTTGTGGCATTTGACTCCATCTGTTTAAAGATGTGCACGCTCTCTGTGGATGCAAACAGCCCTGCCTGGGCCTCACACACACACACTTTATTGTCCTACGATTCCTGAGGCACCAGCGATTAGTGTTGCTAGTCCAACTGTCCCCAAAATGTCCTAAAACTGAAGTGCATATGCATCAAGACTACTTCAGATGTTATGGGGTCAGACATAAAATTTGGATCTCATTTGATTGATTTGGTGCTAGCAATATAATCTTTCTAAGCCTCAGCCTCTTCATCTGAAAGTGGAAATGATTCTCTTATGGGATTAAGAAACGTTAAAGTCTTACATGAAAAGAACCTAGAATAACAAATAATGAAGAGCAGGTGGCAAATTAGCTCTTGTCTACTAGGCTTGAGTACTTGGGTCTTTCAGCGGACTGTTTTGAGAAAGCACAAAGCCACTGTTAAGTAAATATGTATCGGAAAAGAGGGTGAGGAGAAGGGGAAGATCCCTAAATTCAAAGATGAGCAAAAAGATTGCATGTGGTTTTGAGTTTAGCTGAACTTCAGCCAACAGCCCTCAGAGTTGGTCTGCTCCGGGTTTCAAGGTCCTCTGGGCGTGAGTGGCCGGGTTCCGCACTCGGTCAGATGAAAGGGAGGTGGAATGCTGCGTGGAGTCAGAGCTCCCTCAGACAGTCCATGCTGCCTCTGCAGGCAGGCAGGATGGGAAAGGGCTGCATTTGCTGAGACCCACAGAGCTGAAAGACGGGTCTGGAGGTTTCTCTTGGTGCCTCTTCACACTCGTGCTAGGAATCGTTAGGTCTGCTGGGTGCTCCTCACTCAAGCTTCAAGCTAGCACTGCACACTGGCCCTTCTCCTCAGACAACGGGGGCTTGGAATCATCTCAGAAGTACTGCTCTCCTAAGTATTGCTCGCCTTGGCCTCAAGGCCCAGGAGGGCTCTGCCCTCACCTCTGCCTTCTGCCCTCCTCCACATGCTGTCCACCAAGACTCCTGGAGGTACTGGTCTCTGCCCCAGCCTGCGGGCCGCCGCCGGACCCTGGGAGACTTGTACGCCATCAGCTGGCGTCAAGGTGCCTGCCTCCCGGTTTTCCTTCTGCTCGTGCTTGGAGTCAGGTCCTTGCATCTGCATGAGCCCCTGCTGTGGGATCACCCTTGCCTGCTGCATGTGAGAAACGTGGTCTTGTCGTCTTCTGTGTGTGCTGGCATGCGGGCAGAGAAGGCATGGACACGGGACATTTGTGGGTTCTCAGCTTCAAAACAAATCTGGAGACCCTATAATGCTGAACCAGAGGCCGGTTCCTTTCATCAGCTCATTTCAGTCACCAGGGGAAAAAACCCAAAACCTGTCAGGTTAAGCGTGAAGGGAGGAGTATTGGCTTCTATCACTGACAAGTCCAGGATAAGATGAGCTTGATGCACGGCTAGGCCCGTGGCCAGCCCTGGCTCTGTCCCCTGCCTGTGGATGCCACTGTCACAGTGGCAGCATGTCCAGGACCCTTTCAGGAAATAGCTTCTTATTCAACACGAGGCCCAGGACTAAACCCTCGCTAAGCACCAAGCACTTGCTAGGGAGCTGCAGTGCCATGGCCAGGCAAGACCACAGATACTGACCCTCCAGGAGTACTAAGCTCAGCCCCTCCCAAACCACACGTGGGGGGAGCGGGGCGGGGGAGGGCTAGCCAGGCTAAGTCAGCAGATGTCCACTGTGAGAGCTACAGGGCTTCCACCCTAAGCTGATCTGGATATGCTTAGCATCCTGTGGTCCCCAGAGACGGCCTCGTTGGTGCTAGACAGTCCCCTGTCCAGAGGACATAGGTACTAGAGGACAGTTGCAGGACTTACTGCATGTGGGCAAGAACCCCAGCTGGACTGCACAGAACTTCCATGATGGACAGGGCCACAGTCCCTTCCTCTGGTCCAAGCACAGCACCTGAGCCCACAGCGTTCTGGAGGGACCCCTGGCTGTGATGAACCCAGAATGTGTACAGCAAGTCAGGCGGGCCGTGGAACAGGCCAGCAGCTCCACCCATTGGTCGTCAACCACAGCTGAGTGCTTAGAAAGCCCTTCCGCTGCACTGCAATGGCATCTTCCCAAGGAGGCACTAACCATGGCCAGCCAGCCATGGCTGGCAGGTCACCCCGTGGTGGCTGACACAACCAAAGCAGGACAGCCCTCCCCCCCCTCACTGGTGGCCCTGGGACATGCAGCCACTTCCGTCTCAGACTGAGCTGAGGACACAGGGAGCGGGAGCCGCCCTTGCTCCCTGCAGCTCTGCATTGATGAGCAGCTCTCCCGGTGACACTAGTCCTCCACGGCGGCTGTGGTGCACACAGCTGACAGCAGCTCCCGGAGGAACATGGGGTGTAAAAGGTGGGCCTGTGCCTTCTGGGGCAGGGAGACAACAGAACAGGGTAGACATGAATGATCAGAAGCTAGATCCAAGGACTAGAACACAGTGAAAAATGCAGCTCAACTGCCAGCTGGATAATGAGCATCACCTGTGTCCCCTCCTGGGTGGGTAGAGGACGTGACCATCACCTGTGTGCCCTCCTGGGTGGGTAGAGGTCATGACCATCACCTGTGTGCCCTCCTGGGTGGGTAGAGGACACGACCATCACCTGTGTGCCCTCCTGGGTGGGTAGAGGTCATGACCATCACCTGTGTGCCCTCCTGGGTGGGTAGAGGTCATGACCATCACCTGTGTGCCCTCCTGGGTGGGTAGAGGATGTGACCATCACCTGTGTGCCCTCCTGGGTGGGTAGAGGACGTGACCATCACCTGTGTGCCCTCCTGGGTGGGTAGAGGTCATGACCATCACCTGTGTGCCCTCCTGGGTGGGTAGAGGACGTGACCATCACCTGTGTGCCCTCCTGGGTGGCAGTTTCAGCATGAAGCCACTGGCTGCCCACGCAGCTTATCTCTGACCTGACCCCTCTCCACCTCACCAGGGAAACCTACCAGGAATTTTCCCTCTGGGTGACCAAAGTGGCTCCTAGCAGGCCTTTAGGCCTTTCATTTACTAATTAGAGGCTTACTTGCTAAACAGTGACTAAACACTGCAGGCAGTAAATATTGCCCAGTGCTAGAGACGGAAGAACGAGATAGGCAAAGCATGCCTTTGTGGTGCTACAATTTTATGCAAGGAAGTAGACATGAAATAACAAATTAATCAGTGTTATGTTAGAAGCGTACTCCTGGAATGGGGGGTTAGCGTGCCGTGAGTCAGCGTGTTTCCCTAAGAGATTACAACGGTAACCTTGCAGCCCAGATCCAGGGAGGGAATGGCAGTGCCACCCGGACTGCCCTAGGTCCCTTGTCCTGCGGCCGCGTACAGTGGCCCGGCTCCATGGGGCCTGTCGGTGCACTGGAATCTCTGGAGGAAGTCATCTCTCTGTCCTCATGGGAACAAGTCCATTTCTTACTCCCCCATCTTGTTGCTACAGAGGAGAAGTACACAGTTGTCTACCCATATGCGGCTCGTGACCAGGATGAGATGAGCCTGGAGAGAGGGGCTATGGTGGAAGTCATCCAGAAAAACCTGGAAGGCTGGTGGAAGATCAGGTATCTGCTGCTTTGGGGTCACATAGGGTCCACCTTCCCAGAGATCTCTAAGTACTGCGGAGGGGCAAAGTTTCTACAAGAGGACATTTCTACCTCTTGGCTGTTCTGGCCTCCTTCTTGGCCCATATCCTTGCCTAAAGTCCATAATAGCAAAACACAGTACTGTTGGGCAAGAGTGGGTCCTGAGTAAGTGGACACTGCATCTTCTCTGGGTCAGTCACACCTCCCATGGCTCCACCAAGACCCACTGTGCACCTCACCACTCCACTGCAACCCACTGTACCATGCGTATGCTCCTGAGCCTGTGTGTGTGACCAGCCAGACCAGTGAGGTTTGTGCAAGCACACTATGTATGCACAGCAACGGTATTCTCCAACTGCACCTCAGAAAGTACGTCCACTGTATGCGACTCTGATCTTGTCTGGCTACATAGCACTCTAGCCCAACATTTCAGTGGGTATGAAGTTCAGGAGTACTTGATTGAACATGGGGCCTCTTTTTTTGGGGGGGGGTCCAGTCGTGGGCCTGAACTCTGGGCCTGGGCGCTGTCCCTCAGCTCTTCAGCTCAAGGCTAGCGCTCTACCACTTGAGCCACAGCGCCACTTCCGGCTTTTTTCTTTTTGCTTATGTGGTGCTGAGGAGTCGAACTCAGGGCCTCATGCATGCAAGGCAAGCGCTCTACCACTGAGCCACCTTCCCAGCCCACTTGGGGCCTCTTTTGAGGCTGTGGTCTGGATGTCAGGGTGGGCTGTACTCAGATGTAGGTTCACCTGAGGCTGGAAAGTGATAAAAACCAGTATCCGAGACTTGACTTCCTCATCCAAGGCCTCTGCTCTGGCATCAGGCCTCCAGTGATGGCCTGTCTCATGCTAGGCGCATGGATTGCATTAGCCTTTGGTTTTCCCAGTAAAGAAAGATGTATTCCCTCTTACAGGACATTGTAAGATTGACAAACACCGAATTTCTGAGATTTCTAATTGGTCTCCACATCTGTGCTTCTAAAGAATCTTTTTTCCCCATTAAAATCCAGACATATTTAGTCTAGTTTTTTGCTTTTAAAATTTTTTGGTGTTGTTTCTGAGACTTGAACTCAAGGCCTGAGCTTCTGTGCTCAAGGCTAGCACTTTACCCCTTGAGCCACAGCTCCACTTTCAGTGTTTTGGTAGATAATTGGAGATGAGTCTCATGGATTTTCCTGTCTGGGCTGGCTTTGAACTGTGATACTCAGACTTCCTCAGTAGCTAGGATTACAGGTGTGACCCACTGGTACCTGGCTCCTGTTTAGTTTTTGAAATGACTCAACAAAATATTTGTCCACATAAAGCTTGGTACTCATCTTTCCCCACACGTGTGGAGATGTTTTGAAAGGTGTTGTAAACCAGCTTACTATGAGAAAGATGCTCTGAGTTATGTTTAACAGTTTCCATGGTGTAAATGCTTCCATCGAGCCCAGTCTCAGTCACCAATGTGGTGTCACCAAGTGTGGAGTTCAGCAGGTGTGTGCACTGTTAGCACATGAGTGGTGTGTGCTGGCTCCTGCACAGCTCTGGACCACACTCATCTCTGGCCGTGGCCATTAAACTGAATTCTGTTGTGCAGAAAATTAGCTGATCATCACACTCACTGAATTTCTTTTGTGGGGGAAAGAGAGCTGGTCTGGCAGGGTCCCTATCATTGCTCAGTCCACTGGCAGTCGCCCCCAAGGTGTTCTGAATCCACCTCTGCCTCAGGCACTGGAGATCTCTGTGCCTGAAAGCTGGAGGAGCGGTGGGAGGGAGAGGAGAACGGTGCGGGGGGAGTGGCACGGGCTAAGATGCCTCTCACACATGGACATGTGGAACGGAAACTCCGTTGTGTGACCATAGTGAAAAAACAACTTTGAATTCAGATTTGAGTATCTCTTATCTGAAATCCTTGGGACTAGAAGCAGTTGGGTTTTGAATGTTTTTAAATGTTGGAATAGTTGCATGTATAAAAGGAGGGCTCTTGGGGATGAGACACCATTCTAGCCATGAAATTCATTCTTACAGACCTACCTTGCATATACTGGCGTTTTGGCTGCCCCTCCCATAGGATGAGGTGTGGAATTTCCTGGGTGTCACAGTGGTGCTCAGGAACGGTCAGCCTTTGAAGCTTTAGGATCCAGGAGCGCTGGGGCTGTATACAGTCCCTCCCTCCCGAGGCAGGCCAGGAAGCACCTAGGGCAGAGCCAACACACCAAGTGCCTTTTCTCCTGATCATTGCTGTTGTTATCCTATGGTGTTGACTGTCAGGGACAGCCCGGTTGCAGGCTCTGTGGCTCCAGCCAGCTGGCACCCAGCTTGTTCACTTGTCCTTTCACTTATTTTTAAAAAATATCTTTTATTTAAGTAGTTGTACCAAAGAGTTGCCATTCCTCTGGGCACCGGTGGCTCACGCCTGTAATCCCAGCTACTCAGGAGACTGAGATCTAAGGATCACGGTTCAAAGCCAGCCCGGGCAGGAAAGTCCATGAGACTCTTATCTCCAATAAACCACCAGAAAACCAGAAGTGGTGCTGTGGCTTGAGTGGTAGAGCACTTGCCTTGAGCTAAGAGCTCAGGGACAGCGCCCAGGCCCAGAGTTCAAGGCCCACAACTTTAAGAATCCAGTGCATCTTTTCCTTTCATTTCTCCATCATCTCACTGGCAGCCAGGCCACCAGCAGCAAGCTGAACCAGCCACAGTCCCTGCCCCAGAATCGTGTACTCTGACTGGGAGACAGGATGGCCACAGCCCAGTGTGGCACTTTGTGGACGTTGGGAAGCCATGGGGACAGGGCTTGGGGTCAGGAAGGGCTTGCATGAAGAATGGTGTCAACAAATCCAGGAAGCAAGTTCTCAGCAGGAAGGAGCAGGGAAAGGGCTTTCTGAAGATAGAAGAACACCAAGAGCAGCCTCATGTGCCCATGACAGACAGTGGTGCATTTGGGGAGCTCAAGCCTGCTAGATGGGTGCTGCAACCAGACAGGAAAGGCCCGAAGTTCAAGCCAGGGGCTCAGGCCCCATCAGAAGGCCGTGGGCCAGCCTCTGGCCCTGGGCATCTGCCATCCAGTGCCTGAGGTGTGACCATCAGCAAGAGCAGATAGCGTGACTGATGTCCTTGCTCCTCCTTCCAGGTTCCAGGGCAAAGAAGGGTGGGCCCCCGCGTCCTATCTAAAGAAGAGCGGAGGAGAGCCCCTGAAGCTGGGTCCTGCCTCTTCCAGTCACGCAGGGACCCTCGACCTTGACGGCGTTGGGCGGCAGCAGACCGCCACGGGCAGGGAGAAGGAGCTGCTCAACAACCAGAGGGATGGCCGCTGTGAAGGCCGCTTGGTGTCTGATGGCGACATGAAGCAGAGTGAGTACACCACACACACGAGCTCCATCTGCTGGCCTAGGCTTCCTCGCCGCCACTCTGGGTAGACCATGACACGCCAGTTCCACAGCACGTGCATCAGCTTGGCAAAACAAACCCTTAGCCAGGCCCTGGACCATCGCATTCAGCCTTCTGACCTTGAGGCACAGACCAAAGCAGTCCAATTCCAGGGTGAAAAGACCTGAAGTCAGCCGGGCGGTGTTTGGTTCCCCCTCTTTATGTATTATTTACGCTGGGCTTGCTCTAGAGCACAGAGGAAAGCATCACGACATTGATGCCTGCCCGCCGTGAGCCAGGAGCTCCATGCACTGCCCTGCAGAGGGGTCATGTGGCTTTGTCCCGTGCTGGAGGCCTGTGAGTCTAGACCCAGCCGTGTGCTTTGTCCCGTGCTGCGAAGCTTTCCACTACTCAAGGCTCCATCCCCTTCTGTTCTGTTTCATTGTCCGTCATGGGGCTTGAACTCAAGGCCTGGGCTAGTGCTCTACCACTTTGATTAACCGGAGATAAAAGTCTCACAGGAACTTTTTTCCCCAGGTTGGCTTTGAACTATGATCCTCAGATCTCAGCCTCCTGAGTCGCTAGGGTTACATGTGTGAGCCACCGGCAGATGGCTCAGAGAAGCGGTGCATTTTTTGTGCTGGAACTTGAACTCGGGCCCTCACACTCTCACTTGGCTTTTTCTACTCAAGGCTGGTGCTCTACCCCTTGAGCTACACCTCCACCTCTGTTTCTATGTAGAAAAGATCCAAAAAGGCCAAGCTGACAGGATCCTGAGTCGGGTGAGGAGAGCTTGAGCTGTACACTGTGGAAGTACATGGCCTCCCTGGATCCACACGCAGGGTTCTTTCTGTCTGTGGAGCCTTGCTCCAGGATGAAACACATCTTATTTCTCTATAGGATCACCAAAGATGAGGCAGAGACCCCCTCCTCGCCGGGATATGACCATCGTAAGTGTGGCCTTGCTCTGGAAGACTGTCAGGGCTGCCCCCTGGGTCCCCCCTTCCAGAGATACTCTTTCCTATGCATACAGTAGCCTTCTGAGCAGGCTCTCCGTGACAGGTGGGAAAAGGGAGGTCCAGGTGGAGACACATGTCTGTGTTCCACAGTGCACTTTGACATTTCACACTGGGAACCTACTACGCTTCCTGAGCTCAGGCCTCTTAGGTTAATCTTCTCAAATGATGCAGATTCTCAGATAAGGTGACAACGTTTTGTATCATCCATTTTTTTGTTTTGTTTTTGCTTTTGGTGCTGGTCCTGGGGCTTGAACTCACCACCTAGGCGCTGTCCCTCAGCATCTTTTGCTCAAAGCTAGCGCTCTACTACTTAAGCCACAGTGCCACTTCTGGCTTTTTTCTTTTTGCTTATATGGTGCTGAGGAAATGAACCCAGGGCCTCAGACATGCAAGGCAAGCGCTCTATCACTGAGCCACCTTCCCAGCCCTACCCTCCATCTTTTAACTCTCTTGTTGCCTTTCTCACTAATCCAGGCTGGACATCCCTAATCTAAAAGTCCAACACCTGAAACTTCTTTATTTTTTTTTATTGTCAAGGTGATGTACAGAGGGGTTATAGTTACATAAGTGATAAGTACATTTCTTGTCAAACTTGTTACCCCTTCCCTTTTTTCTCCAACTTCTCCCTGCCCCACAAATCTGAAACTTCTTGAGCACTGATATGATGCCATGAGTGGAAAGTCCCACACTTGACCTCACATGATACGCTGCAGTCATAATACAGATACATTAAAAATGTTGTCTAACGATATCGCACTACATACATGCATGCATTTATGCATGAAATATGAATGAGTGGCTGGGAAGGTGGCTCAGTGGTAGAGCACTTGCCTTGCATGCGTGAGGCCCTGGATTCCATTCCTCAGCACCACATAAGCAGAAAAAGCCAGAAGTGTCACTGTGGCTCAAGTGGTAGAGCGCTAGCCTTGAGCTGAAGAGCTGAGGGACAGCGCCCAGGCTCAGAGTTCAGGCTCCTTGACCGACAAAAAAGAAAAAGAAATATGAATAAATGTTGTGTTTAACTCTTGGCCCCACATTTGCATGAGGGCTGCTCACCCTGTCCTTGGAGAAGAGGGCTTCCACGCTTTTACGTTTGCCATTGATTGAGCACCTGTTGGTGCTGTGCTGTACATCAGGTGCATCCCTGTGTTCTCAGCTGATGCTTGGCGACAGGCCTACCAGATCAGCACTGCATTATGCTCAGTGCACAGGACACACAGGCAGGGATTTGCCCAGGATCACATCCATCATCAGTTTGTTCAGTCCAGATTGATTTGCAAATTTGTGTTCTTCTTAAATTCAGACTATTCTTAAAGTCCTCTTAAATTAAGAAACTATTGTCTGGTCCCAAATTTTCATGATGCAGCTAAAAGCCCCATGTTTCTTCTCCCTGCTTTAAAGTTGAAGGGCCAGTTAGATTTCATCTGGGGGACAGCAGCGAGTCACCAGGGCCAGCAGTGGCCTTGTGTATCTCCCTACCCCCAGTCCCTCAGTCCCACTGACTCAGTGTTGCAGTTACATGGTTAGCCTGGAGTTAGCCCTCTGTATAACCCTACCAGCCTCGAGGTCTCAACCTGCCGAAGCCCCCCATCCCACCCCAGGTGGAAGAAGAGTACTACACCATTGCTGAGTTCCAGACCACCATCCCAGATGGCATTAGCTTCCAGGCTGGCCTGAAGGTCGAGGTGAGTTCACCCACTGTGCCTTGCCTGCTTTCATTCTCTGTGTGTGTGTGTGTGTGTGTGTGTGTGTGTGTGTGTGTGTGTGTGTGTGTGTGTGTGTGTGTGTGTGTGTGTGTGTGTGTGTGTGTGTGTGTGTGTGTGTGTGTGTGTGTGTGTGTGTGCTCAAGGCTAGCACTCTACCACTTGAGCCACAGTGCCACTTTCGGCTTTCTCTGAATAGTCTATGGAAGATAAGAGTGCCATGGGCTTTCTTGCCTGGGCTGGGCTGGCTTTGAACTGTGATTCTTAGGTCTCAGCATCCTGAGTAGCTGGGGTTATAGGCGTGAGCCACCGGCGCTCCTGCTTTCACTCTTGATTCTAAATATCATCCCTTACACTGTTTTCCTACCTCCTCTGCTTCTGAAAAATAGGAAGAAGTTAGTGGCTTTATTGAGATATAATTCACACACTAAACCATTCACCAGTTAGAAACGTGAAATTTAGAGCTTTGTATGTTCACAGAGTTGCATGCCCATTGAGGTTGGAGGTGTAGCTCAAGAATTGTACATCCATCATCACTATCTAATTCCAGGACAGAAAGAAATCCCTAACCCAGTAACAGTTACTCCCTGTTTTTCCACCTCTCCCCTGGCCTTTCCACGGCTGTACACTCACCTAGTTTACTTATTTCAAGAATTGTATAGTATGTAGTTCTTTGTGACTGACTTTGTGTCTTCTGTATCTCCCCCATCTGCTTTCTCCTCTTTTTTCCCCTTTTTTTATTCCTCACTCCTTTGCTTCCTGTTCCTTTGCATGTGCATTGTAATCCCTGGCTTGTGGCTTCCTTTGGCCCCCTCCCAGGTAATTGAGAAGAGCTTGAGTGGCTGGTGGTACATTCAGATGGAAGATAAGGAAGGGTGGGCGCCGGCAACCTTCATTGACAAGTACAAAAAGACCAGCAATGCCTCCAGACCCAACTTTTTGGCACCCCTGCCCCATGAGATGACCCAGCTTCGGCTTGGGGATGCAGCAGGAATGGAGCATAGCACGAGCAATGAAGTGCTGGGCCCCTCCCGGCCCCTCCCAGAGGCACCACATGGTACTGTGGACCCCGGTGTGATGTGGTCCAGAGACTGGAAGGGAGGGAAGGAGGCCCCGAGAAAGGCGTCCTCAGACATGTCTGCCTCTGCAGGCTATGAGGAAATCTCAGACCCGGACCTGGAGGAAAAGCCTAGCCTCCCTCCTCGAAAGGAGTCTATCATCAAGTCAGAAGGAGCGCTGCTGGAGAGGGAACGGCCGAGGGTCGAGCAGCACTGGGCTCCCGGCTCAGTTTTGCCAATGACTCCAGCCAAGCACAGCCCTCCAGCCCGGGACAGCAGGAAGCCAGAGCCCAAACCTGATAAAAGCAAGCTGTTCCAGTTGAAAAATGACTTGGGGCTCGAGTGCGGCCACAAGGTTTTGGCCAAGGAGGTAAAGAAGCCCAACCTCCGGCCCATCTCCAAAGCCAAGGCCGAGGCGCCCGAGGAAAAGCCAGGAGCCGCCCCCCAAAACCCATTCCTGAAGTCCAGACCTCAGGTCAGGCCCAAACCGTCTCCTTCCCCTAGGACAGAGCCAGCTCAGGGTGAAGACCACGTGGATATCTGCAACCTCCGGAGGAAGCTCAGGCCCGCCAAGTCCCCAGAGAAGGATGGGGAGAACCACCAGGCTGCGGGGGGCCAAGACACAGCCCTGAGCCAAAGCTTCCTCCCCGGGGAGGGACCTGCCAATGCCCAGGACCGGTCTGGCAGACAGGAGGGGCTCAGCCCCAAAGAGATGTCCTGCAGAGCCCCACCAAGGCCAACCAAGAGTGCAGATCCTGGGCTCAAGAACGTACCCATGTCTCTCCAAGAAGCTACCCAGCAAAGACCTGCGGTCCCACCCAGGAGGCCACCTCCCCCCAAGAGCACAGCATCGTCATCCTCCAGGGCCTCCCCTGAGGTCAGACTGCAGCATGAAGGCCATGAAAACAGGGCGGCTCCGACTCCAGGCCGCCCCCTCTTGGTTCCGCCCAAAGCCAAACCTTTTCTCTCTAACTATTCTGTGAGCCAAGATGACATACGAGGCAAAGGTGGCCCAGGACCACGTACAGCCAGCAAGATGGGGGAAAACAGGAAGGGAGGATCCGCAGCCTCCTTCCCCAAAACCGAGGGCTTGAAAGACACTTTATATGTGGCTGTGGCCAACTTTGAAGGAGATGAAGATACCAGCAGCTTCCAGGAAGGGACGGTGTTTGAAGTCCGGGAGAAGAACAGCAGCGGCTGGTGGTTTTGCCATGTTGTCAGTGGGGCCCCTTCCTGGGAAGGCTGGATTCCTTCCAACTACCTCAGGAAGAAGCCCTAGCCTGCCCCTCCCTGCGTGGCCACACTGTCCCTGCGGGCCTACCCCGCATACTTAACAATCATACTTTACTAGGCTCCATGAATTTCAAAGGACGGGTGCCCAGTAGGGCTGGCTTCTTCCCTCCCGTGATGGAGTGAGTGGCTGGGATGGCACAGGGCTCTGAGTCTGACCCCCACCGTCCCGGCAATCCCCAGGACTCATAGGCCACAGCTGACGAGATGGAAATCCACACTGGCTCCTTGCCTTAACAAGAAAATGCTTACTCCACTCAGTGGCACTGCCCCTGGCAGTGGAACAGAGACTTCTCAGACTCCAGGGCCCAGACCTGGCAACTCAAGAAACGCTGGGAAGTCTCTTGTTGCTTAGAGGCAAATGGTAAGGGGTAGCGCCCCCAGTCCGTGGCGACTGGCTCCAGCAGCTCCCTGTGTCTCCAGGCCTGTGGCTGTATTCAGTTTCCAACATTCCTACCATAGAGAGAACTGTCCATTGAAGCTGACTCCGTTGCCAATCTTCAGAAAGTGTCTTCTTCGAGCCCTGGGGGCCTTTGGCGTCTGAGGCCGCACCACATGCAGCGACCCTTGAAGTGGCTCTGGAGAGCATTTCAGCTCCCGTCTTCTGCCTTGGGACTGTGACTCATCCTCACGATGTGACCCCACCCCGGAGCATGCTTCACTCTCCTGCTGCAGACTGGCCCAACCAGGGCTTTTAAAATGAGAATTCCTGCACCCTCTTTGGGGCTTCTCATTTTTGTCTACCTGGAATAAGAGTCTCCACGCTTGTTTGAAGAAGGGAGCATTTGAAAGGCACGTGACTCACGAGCACCCCTTTGCTGAGTAGCTAGTTGGTGCCAAAACTGTTCTTGGCACTTGGCATTCATGGTTTACCCTCGCAACTTCCTTGTAATATTATAGCCATTTTCTGCTTAGGAACCCCAGGCTCAGTGTGCCCAAGAATGCAATGGAGAGGAAAGGAGGAGCGAGGGTTGAGGCCTGCCTAATCCCTCTGTAACAGGCAGATCAGTCAGGGAAGAGACTAGGCCTGAGGAGCAAGTGGCCAAGTAGCTTCTTTGTGATGTGAGTGATGATGCTCATGGCTGCTCCTTCCTCCTCCCTCCCAGCCATTCCTGGACTCCCAGTTGCTTCTCCAGGGCAGGGGATGGCCCTGGTTCTGGAGGAACAGAGCTCTGTGCTCTGCCTCTTTGCTGGTGTCCTCTGGGGGGTGGTGCATGTCGGGCAAAGGGAGCAGGGGTCTCCTGCTGGCTGAGCAATGGTGGCTCTGTGAGTCGACGGGCTTCCTGCTCCACTCTGCCCCATTAGGGTGGTGGAACCTAAGCCAACCACTTCACATGTTTTACTGGATAGGGCTGAGGCCTGAGTAGGCCCCAGAGTCAGCCAGGACCCAAGGTCTAACACTGAGCTCAGACTGCTTCAGCCTATAACCTGGCTACTACTATACAGAAGAGGAGGCAGCTCTGCCCTGCTAGCCTGCCCCCAGAGAGGTCCACTTCAGTGCTTTCCATGGATGCCTGCATCTACATACAGTGCCAAAGGTTGTGTTCCTCCCCTGGCCCCTGCCACAGGCTCTGGAAGCTTCTTCAAGCAAAGAGATTTCCTCTGGCCAAAGTAACATGTGTCGCTTCCTCCTTTGCTGAGCCTGCAGGTCCACACCCTAGGTTGTCTTGGGACACTGCAGGAGTGTGGGCGATGGTGGTCGTTGGAGGGTCGCTCCAACACCCCTGACTCGGGATGTTGTCCTGACTTTTTAACCTGCTAGGGTTTAACCAGTGTCTGTAAAGTTGTTTTGCAGGGTTTAACTACCTTTCAAAAGACAAAACTGTTTCTGGTTTGCTTTTGGCTTTCCATGACCTTTTCAGATATTTTGTGAGTGCTGACCATGTGCTAGGCACTGGGTAGGCAGTGGTGTGGTAAAGAATTTAAGTGTTTCTGCTGGCTCTACTGAAGGAGAGTCCCTGTCCATTTCCTTCTTCTCCCAAAGGTGAAGACAGGGAGGATGCGTAAGCTTAGCTTCCTATGGCCACAATGCTTTCCTGACGCTGAAGGAATGCCTTTTCTTCTGTTACTCTTCTGGCATGAATGATAGGAACAGGAGAAACATTCCTTCCTGCTCTTGGGGAGAATTCCTGTGTCTGGCTCCATCTACTTTAGAGGTTTATTTAAGTTACAACATCCACACTTGCTGCTGGTCTTGGAGCAATGATAGGCATAATTCCTGACGGGCTCCTGAACTTGGAAAATACCCACGGCTCTAGAAGCGCGGTCCATACCAAGTACCCGACAAGTTACAAGCCTTTTGACACACTACTGCCCTCAGCTAGTCTCACAGCAGCCCTGGGGGTGACTAGTATTGGCCCTTAAGTGTGGCCTAGTGCAGAGTAGCTGAGTATCTTTCTCCCAAACAGTGGCCATGCTAAGACGAAAATCCAGAATATAAGGAAGTGGCGCTGTGGCTCAAGCGGTAGAGCGCTCACCTTGAGCTGAAGAGCGCAAGGACAGTGCCCAAGCCCAGAGTTCAAGCCCCATGACTGACAAAAGAAAAAAAGAAAAAATCCAGAATATTTTTTTCCCTCCCTCATCTCCATGAGCTTTCCTAGTGCCATCGGCAGAGAAGTGTGTGTGGAGCCCCCAAGGGGGTCAACTGACCCAGCTGTCCACCCTTTGGGCAAACGTTTCAGCAGGGTGCAGGCCAAGCCGTGGTCCAAAGAATGGGCGAAGTGCGATTCTCTCTCCCTCTCGCCACCTTATCGTGACACTGTCTCTTACCCAAGAACAAATGCACAGCTTGTAGAGCCACAGCGTTTTTGGAATGTCAGAATATGAGAACCACCATTCCGGCTTTGCGCAAATTTTTGCTCAGAATCACTCTGCCAACAGTGAGTTTATGTTATTGTTCCAGGCTGAGATTTGAGGAGCTGAGCTCCAGCTAGAATACATTTACTTCCCCACCTAGGAGCTTGTTAGAGCCCATACTAGGCTCTTGATACTCCTTTTAAGCTTCTGACACAAGACTGACCCATAGACTTGATGTCTAGGGAAAACTTCCTGGCCTTATACCATCTCTGACCCTACTGGGAATTTCGGTATTGGCAGAAAGTGGGAGGACATACTGCCACATCAAAGCGTAAGTGCTGAATCTCGATGACCCAGGACAGACTTTGGGCTGAAGAATAGAGACTAATCCTTATTGCCAAGTGCCTGGCTCTAACTATAATAAGAAATATAAACTGTTCCTGACTCCAGTTTTTGGTAACTTGACATCCTGAGGAACAAGGCTAGCTAGGGTAAATCAGTTGTAAAGCTCTTGCCCAGCAAGTGCTAGGCCCTTGCTTCTATCCCTAGCACTGAAGGTAAGGAACGAAAAGTGCTGGTTAGGCTACCCACTCACAGGCTTGCCCTTCTCTTTGGACTGTGGCAGTGGTACTAATACCCTGAGCTGTGTGTGGCAGTCTCGTCTTCCTTTCTGGTTGTCCGAACTCATTCTTTGAACTTGAATGGGTGGGAAATCAGCTTACATTGAGGCCTAAGGGTGCAGGCACCCTGTCTTGGCCAGGAGGAATCCATCCTAACTCGGGTAAGGTTCTAATAGCTAGACTAATCCCAAACAGAGCTGGAGTGTAGATGGGGGCTCCAAGCTCCTCACCTGCCATAGACCAAAGACTGTACTGCCCAGCTCCTAGGGGTGCTGTCTGGTTTCTGGTGCTATCTTGCTAAGGTACCAAGCCCATCATCCTATGTTTTGTTTTGTTTATCAGTCCTGGGACTTGAACTCAGGGCCTAGTACGGTCCCTGAGCTTTTGTGCTCAAGGCTAGCACTCTTCTGCTTTGAGCCACAGCTCCACTTCTGGTTTTTAGGTAGTTAATTGGAATAAGAGTCTCATGGACTTTCTTGCCCAGCTTAGGTTTGGACCATGATCCTCAGATCTCAGCCTCCTGGGTAGCTAGGATGACAGGTGTGAGCCACCAGCACCCGGCCCTTCATCACATTTTAACATTCCATCTATTCCAGAGTACAGCTCCTTAGCCCCAGTGAGAGATGAGGGCTCAACTTCTTAAAAAGATCCAAGTGCCATTGCCAGTGGCCTTTACTTTCACATCTTCTACATGCTTTTTTAAGGTGCCCCTACCAGGCTTACTACAGCAATAAGCAGTTCTAATGCAACAAAGGTGTACATATTTTATCCAAGTGTATGCCTGTTGATGCCTCTTTTCCTTATAGGAGTCATGAAAAACTACAGTCACCTTAGCCCTAAGCCACATTTTCTGCTCCAGGGACTGAGCTGAATGCCTGGAACCTTTTTTTATACCCCTCCAGGAACAGTAGTCTCTGAAGGGCATTGTCTCCCTCCTGTCTATCCATAGGATAGGGTTAGGGTCCCTGGTATTTCAGCCCGTCTCTTTCCCTCTCAGTAAACTGACAGCTTCTGGTAGTGGGTTTTGATTCCTTTCAACAGAGAAAACACAGTGTGTAATAGGAGGAGGAGGAGAGGGGCAGACAACTGACTGTAACATGTAGAGATGATATACTTTAGTGTTAGACATTTTCTTTTTTAAAAAATAAAGTGCTTGACTGGTTTCAAGCTTCATTGTGAAGCTAGAGTGTCTGTGGATTTTATTTGGCTGAAGACAAGGTACATATAGCTTCATTCCCTGGCATCGTGGTCTTAGTCTTTGCAGTCATAGAAAAGAAACCAATGCAAGCTATGCTTAGATGTTGCCTAGAAATGATAACTCTTCAGTGGACTCCTAGGGCAGTCTCATTCTGACAACTAAAATGTGCCAAAACCAACAGCAAAAAATACTTACTTGCTGCATCTTCTTCACATATTTTAGCTCTGAGCCTGAAGACAGAAAACTTCATGAGTCTAAGGAGTGGCAAGGCTCTTGGGAGGCAGTAAGACATTTGGCTTCACTGGGCCCCAAGGACGCCTAAGCCAGCTGCACCAAGGAGGAGGTGGAGAGCATAGTCTGATGTGTATTACTTCTCCAAAAGGAGATCCAAAGCAAGAATCAACCTCAGGCGAATCTTTACAAAGTACTACCTTCTCACTGCAGAGCTCCCGAACAACTTCAGAGGGAGGATTCACCTACAGTTGATTCACACACACCCTTTCCAGGAAACACTGTAAAGAGGAACATGAAGTGACAGACCTTGCTTAGAATAATAGTCAATGAATTCATCCCTGTGTCCTTAAGAAGGAAGAAAGCCTGGCACCAGCCCCCATGGGGTCTTGTTCATTCTCGTTCTTAGTGCAGGTAGGGGGTGGGTTAAGCTCCCCAGGGTGAGGGTGAAGGGTAAAGGCTGAAGTGTGGTCATAAGCCAGAACTCCCAACTTCCCCTCAGGGCTGTGTGCTGGACACCAGGGGCCCCTGAGGCTCCCGCTCCTTCTCTTCAGGAGAGCCTTGCCCCACAGGCCCGGCTGCCCGCCCTCACACACCCTCCCAGTGCCCTCCTTGGGGGTCACTCATGATCAGCTACATCATGGGACCATTCTTTCCCATTCTGGGTCCCTAATACCTGTTCCTTCTCTACTTCAGTATAATTTGAGTATTTGTAAGTGGTAACATGAAGAATTTGCATTTAACAGTGTCCTCTAGCCCATACTCTGAAAGCCACTCATGGGATTCCTGTTTCAACTAAATTGTAACCACAGATAGGTAAGTGTATTTAACAATGCCTGCTGTTAGCCAGGCAGAATGAAGTGGGCTTCCTAGAACATGTGGAGACAGGGCTTATGGGCACCTAGAAGTCTCCCAAAAGTAGTCTAAATGCAGTAAGGGCCTGTCCCCCGAGTTCCTCTACAGGGCACATAACTCAGCTCTGGCTTCATCCCGCCTGTCATGAGGATGTGGAATTCCTGCCAGGAAGGTTGAGAGGTAAGGGTTTCTGGTTCACTGGTGCTTGCTTGTGGAGGCAGCATACACACGAAGCTCTCCTGCCCAACCCATTGATAGAAAATGCCTACCACGTTCCTGCTGCTGAAGGGCTGTAGGTACTATAAACCAGCCATGGGCCGGGGTTCCTGCCCTACCCAGACAGAAACTGTGGGTAATCGATTGCGTTCTTTCAGCTTTCCTAGGCCCTTGGAAATACTTGCAGATCATACTGGGCAATGGCAGTCAGACCTGGTGTCTTGGCAGAGAGGGCAGCAGCATGGAGTTTCAGCCCAGGGCCCCTGAGAGGCAGGAGATGGAGGCCTGTGTTCCAAGGCCTGTGACCCCAGCCAGCTGCCATCCGGTTGCTTTCTCGCCTGCCGCCTGCCGCCCTCTGACCGGTTTTGCTCAGCAGCCCAGCTTGCCACACTTAGTGCTGCTAGGGCAGATAGTTTTCCCCTGCCACTGCGGCTTTTTCTTCATGTTACTGGCTCAGCAAAGGTGGGCACAAATGCTTTAGAAAAAAAGCCTTGAGGGTCTGGGAAGGTGGCTCAGTGGTAGAGCGCTTGCCTTGCATGCATGAGGCCCTGGTTTCGATTCCTCAGCACCACATAAGCAAAAAGAAAAAAGCCGGAAGTGGCGCTGTGGCTCAAATAGTAGAGCACTAGCCTTGAGCTGAAGAGCTGAGGGACAGCGCCCAGGCCCAGAGTTCAGGCCCACGACTGGACCCAAAAAAAAAAGAAAAAAAGCCTTGATTGGGATCTGATGTAGCACTCAGGTGAGAGCAGGGGCAGCAAGGAATGTATCTCCAACTGCTCACAGGGAGAAGAGCAGCTTGTACACAACAGCAGGGGAGAGAGCAGGTGTCTACACCCATCAAGGTACAGCATTATGCTAATGAAGGGGAGAGAGCAGGTGTCTACACCCGTCAAGGTACAGCATTATGCTAATGAAGGGGAGAGAGCAGGTGACTACACCCATCAAGGTACAGCATTATGCTAATGAAGGGGAGAGAGCAGGTGACTATACCCATCAAGGTACAGCATTATGCTAATGAAGGGCTGAGTGTGAACCAATAACAAGTCTTCGGTTGAACCACTTGCATAATGTAGAAATGGCAGTTGTGGCAGTTGGTCTGTTGAGCTGAGACTGGGACCAGCTACTTGCTGGGTCTGTACCTCCTGGAGCTGAAGTTACTGGAAGGTTATCTGGTTGGTGGCCTTTCCTGAGGTCAGCTAAGGTGCTAGAAAAGGGTCTAACAACTGCCAGGAAGTTAGGGCTCCTTAGCCCCAAAGATGTCAGCATAGTTTTAGAGAGAGGGAAAAGAAAACCTTCAAAAGGGTGCTTACAACAAGAATTTATCAACACTTTAATACTATTAAAAATAAACTTTCCAAAAACAAACTTTACAGCTTTGGTGGGGGTGGGGGGGATTAGGTGGGAGGGAGGCTGGAAAGGGATGGGAAGGGGAAACAAAGGAGGAGGCTACAATGCTTGATAAGAAATGTACTCATTATCTTGCCCATCTAATTGTAAGCCCTCTGTACAGTATTTTCACAATAAAAAATAAAATTAAACTTTCCAGGGGCTGGGAAGGTGGCTCAGTGGTAGAGCGCTTGCCTCGCATGCATGAGGCCCTGGGTTCGATTCCTCAGCACTACATAAGCAGAAAAGGCCAGAAATGGCGAGTGGCTCAAGTGGTAGAGCGCTGGCCTTGAGCTGAAGAGCTGAGGGACAGCGCCCAGGCCCAGAGTTCAGGCCCCATGACTGATGAAAAATAAAAATAAAACTTCCCAAAGTAGCTAGTGGCTATTCAGGAAGCTGAGATCTGAGGATCACGGTTCAAAGCCATCCCAGGCAGGAAAGTCCGTGAACTCTTATCTCCAATTAACTGCCAGAAAACAAAATGGAGCTGTGGCTCAAACTGGTAGAGTGCTAGTCTTGAACAAAAGAGCTCAGGGACAGAACCCAGTCCCTGAGTTCAAACCCCACAACTGACATTAAAAAAAAAAAAACTTTCTATAAAGGATGTCTACAAAAAAGGTATATCAATAATAGTATTTTATTATTATAAAGGTGACATACAGAGGGGCTGTAAGTTATATGAGAACATTTCTTTTTGGAAACTAATAGTATTTTAATATTTAAATGCTTCTGTCCCAGTGAAATGGTAAAAAGTTGTTTACATAACAAAAATGACCATTTTTAAAGATAATTCCGAACCTCTCTCTGGATTATAACAAGAGTATAGGCCTGTGCCTGTGGATCAAGCCTCCTTAAATCTCAAGAGGCTGAGACTGAAGAACCCTACTTTGAAGCCGGCATAGTCAGGGAAGTTTAAAACTCTTGTCTCCCACCACCAAAAAGCCAGAAGCGGAGCTATGGCTCAAGTGGTAGAGGCTTGAGCAAACAAACTAAGAGACAGTAGCCAGATACTGGGTTCAAGTCCCAGTATTGGGGCACACACACATGCACACACAAATCATCTCTGGTAGCCTGAGGGTTTGTTGTTGTTGATGTTTTTTTCCTGGTCCTGGCCTTTTTTTTTTTTTTTTTTTGGTCAGTCATGGGGCCTGAACTCTGGGTCTGGGCGCTGTCCCTCAGCTCTTCAGCTCAAGGCTAGCGCTCTACCACTTGAGCCACAGCACCACTTGCGGCTTTTTCTGTTTATGTGGTGCTGAGGAATCGAACCCAGGACCTCATGCTTGCAAGGCATGCACTCTACCGCTGAGCTACCTTCCCAGCCCCAGGTCCTGGTCCTTAAACTCTGGGCCTGGGCGCTATCCCTGAGCCTCTTTTTGCTCAAGACTAGTACTCTACCTCTTGAGCCACACCACTACTTCAGGCCTTTTCTGATTACTTTATTGAAGAGTCTCATGGACTTTCCAGCCCAGCTTGGCTTCGAACTGTGATCCTCAGGTCATAGCCTCCTGATTTGTAAGTTACCCGTGCCTGGCTAGCCTGGGTTTTTGAGCTCTTTGACTTTAATGACATTGAAGTCAGGCCTGGGTGTTGTTCTCAAGCTTTGTGCTGAAGATTAGCACTCTCCCACTTCTGGGTTTTGAGTGGTTAATTAGAGATACGAGCCTCAAGGGGTCTTTACTGCCTGGCCGGCTTCAAACCATGCTCCTCATAGGTGTGAGCCACAGGTGCCCAAATATGGTTTTTGTTTGTTTCCTGGTCCTGGGACTTGAACTCAGACTGGGCACTCACTATCCCTAAGCCTCTTTGGCTGAAGGCTAGCTCTCCATCACTTGAGCCACTCTCTTTGGACTCTAGAATGTTTTTCCATCTGGATTTGACTGACATGTCCTGAGAATTGCAATCAGAGCTTGCATTTCCAGTCAGCATATGACCCACATGGGTCAGGTCATTCTCTGGAAATCTCACTCTCCTCCCTGGGGTTGAACTCGGCCCGGGCACTGTCCCTGAGCTCATTTTGTTCAAGGCTAGCACTGTACCGCATAAGCCACAGCCCCACTTCCGGCTTTTTCGGTGAATAATTGCAGATAATAGTCTCACAGACTTTTCTGCACGGAGTGCCTTTGAACTGTGATTCTCAGATCTCAGCTTCCTGAGTAGCTAGGATTACAGGCGTGAGCCACCGGTGCCTGACTCCCCTTTCCCATATGAAGGGGTTAATTTTCATTATTTGGTAAAAATATTGTCTATTTTTTCTTTTTAATAATTACCATTCTTATAACTAACAATCTATGGAGTATTTTATGACAATATAAATACCTAGTTCCACATAAAGTTTCCTTCACATATGTGGTATTGATGATTTTTGTGAAGCCAATCTTTAGTAGTTGAAAATGATGTTTTCAGACTCCAATACTTATTCCATGTTTACCACTCAGCGTTTTACTGGAAGCATTTTACTCCTCTTTCCTACTCACTTCTTTATGATCTGTATGGATTCTCTTTTTTTCCAGGGATTTATAATAAATTATTGCCCTTAATTATTTTAACACCCAAATTATCCTAGGTGTGGCCACTGGGAGCCACTTCAACCTGAGAACTGTGTCCTCAGGGCATATGCTTTTTTTGGTTTTTGTTTTTAAAGGTATCCTTATTTTCTGGCCTAGCAGGATGTCCCAGGCTTAAGCTGTCCTTTCTGCAAGGAGTCCAGTGCCTCCAAGTGGTGAATGGCATCAGATACAAGCTCTGGATTTGCTTACCACTACTGTGCTTCTAGGCACACGTGCACATGTCTATGTACACACTCATTAAAAACATACACATGTGAATAGACACATGTGTACATGTAAAGCAAATTATACATGTTTTAGAAATCAATTTTGCAATAAACCTGTAATTACCATCTACTTCCACAGGATTCTTTTTTGCCTTCCTCAGTGTTTACTTTTTCTTCCTTTACGGTAGGAAATTTGGCTCCCAAATATCAACTTGTCAATTCATTTGCGTAATTTGATTAAGATAGTTTCTCAATTATTCCATTCATATCAGTACAAAAATAAAACATGATTAAAAATAATTCAGTATGTGTTTATAATTTGTTCTTCAAACCCTTAATCCTTAGCAAAACCTAGGACATATGATGTGTCTACATAAGTTACTTGAATGAATTCTTCAGTGTGGTTCTATATTCATTAAAATTGCTGGTAAGTCCTTTGAGTTTACACTCAACCTCAGGTAATTTGCTCTCCTCATTCTTGTTTATGTAATTCTATTTTTGGATGTATAGAATATTACCATACTTCCAAGAGAAAAAGAAAAAAATCACTCCTGTATTTTTTCTACTCAGTGTCCCATGGGTTGCTGATGACCAACTTCACTATTTTCTCTGGTATTTTTTGCACTTTGTAGTAAAAATAGGCAGATGGCTATGTCATATTTACTTATTCATACACATACATTTAACCTAAAAGCATGTCATGTCTTGGAAAACCTCAGTGTCAGTTTGTGCTCTTATTCTTTCACAGCTGCAGAATATTCATTATGGAAAGCATTAGACTTGGCTGGGCACTGGCTCACTCCTGAAATCCTAGCATACTCAGCAGGCTGAGATCTGAGGACGGCAGTTCAAAGCCAACCCGGACAAGAAAGTCTGTGAGAGTCTTATCTCCCATTAACCACCAGGAAACCTGATATGGAGCTATGGCTCAAAATGGTAGAATGCTAGCCTTGAACAGAAAAGCTCAGGGACAGTGCCTAGGCCATGAGTTCAAGCCCACAACCATCACCACCACCAACTATATATATATATATATATATATATATATATATATATATATATATATATGAAATCTATTGTATTATACAGTTTAAATTGGGAAATGCATGATGTATAAACCACATGCAAAGATAAAAATTTTAAAGCACCTTATAGTAGATGGTATTAGAGATGAAATAAAGAGGACAGTTGATCATCAAGCTGGATTCCACCGAGAGGACAGGTTCCTGGGGGAGGCAGCGGCAGGGCGGCCCGGGCTCATGGCGCGGTGCCCACCCTGGGCGCAGACCTGGTGCGAGTCTGGACAAAGCTGCCTCCGCAGGCCTTCAGCCACCGGCTCCCTCCGGGAGAGCAGGCACAGCCCGGGGCGGCTCAGGCCCGCGTCCTCGGCCCCGAGGACAGGGGTTCACAGCCAGCCCCAGGAGGCTCATCTCAGTTAAACACCCGAAACCGGAGTGGGGCGAGGCTCCCAGGCCGTGTCCCCGCGCTCCCGACGCTCGGGCCTCCCGCAGCATCAGCACAGGAGGAGGCCCGGCCCTCGGACTGGACGCCTGCTGGAGCCGAGCTCCCAGGACCCGCCGTCACCGACGCGCTGGGAGCCCCGGATGTTCCGTCACCCGCGGGCACCCGAGGGCTTCAGCGGTCGGGAATGGCCCAGCCCCGGCTGAGGAGGAGCGGGGTGCTCACACACACGGGGTGCTCACACACGGGGTGCTCACACACGGGGTGCTCACACACGGGGTGCTCACACACAGGGGGTGCTCACACACACGGTTCACACACACGGGGTGCTCACACACGGGGTGCTCACACACACGGGGTGCTCACACACGGGGTGCTCACACACACGGGGTGCTCACACACGGGGTGCTCACACACACGGGGTGCTCACACACACGGTTCACACACACGGGGTGCTCACACACGGGGTGCTCACACACACGGGGTGCTCACACACGGGGTGCTCACACACGGGGTGCTCACACACACGGGGTGCTCACACACGGGGTGCTCACACACGGGGTGCTCACACACACGGGGTGCTCACACACGGGGTGCTCACACACGGGGTGCTCACACACGGGGTTCACACACGGGGTGCTCACACACACGGGGTGCTCACACACGGGGCGCTCACACACACGGGGTTCACACACGGGGTGCTCACACACGGGGCGCTCACACACACGGGGTTCACACACGGGGTGCTCACACACGGGGTGCTCACACACGGGGTTCACACACGGGGTGCTCACACACACGGGCGCCTACGCTCGGCCCGCCAGGCCGCAGCCCGGGCCCGGGGCTCTGGGGTCCCGCGGTCACCGGCGGAGGCGGAGGGCGCGCGGCGGGACCCCGGGCCGGGCGCGGCCTCCGGGGGCCTCGGGAAGGACGGGGGCGAGGCCGGCCGGTGCCCTCCGCAAACCGCCGAGGTTCACGAGGTCCGGCCGGAACCGGGTCCGCAGCCCTGGCCCGCGGGCGTCGAGTAGGGCGCCCGCTCCCTCTGGCCCCCGACAGCCGGGCCGGGGCCGGGGCGGGGCCGGGGCCGGGGCGGGGCGGGGCCGGGGCGGGGCGGGGCGGGGCCGGGGCGGGGGCCGGGGCGGGGGCCGGGGCGGGGCGGCGCGGGGCCGGGGCCGGGGCGGGGCCGGGGCGGGGCCGGGGCGGGGGCCGGGGCGGGGCGGGGGCCGGGGCCGGGGCGGGGCGGGGCCGGGGCGGGGCGGCGCGGGGCCGGGGCGGGGGCCGGGGCCGGGGCGGGGCGGGGCCGGGGCGGGGGCCGGGGCGGGGCCGGGGCGGGGCCGGGGCGGGGCCGGGGCGGGGCCGGGCGGCCGCTCCGCTCAGCCTCCTTTCCCCGCCCCCCTCCCCTCACGCGCTCCCTCTGCGCGCGCCGCCCTTCCCGCCCCGCGCCGCCCCGCCCCGCCCCGCCCCGCCCCGCGCCGCCCCGCCCCGCGCCGCCCCGCCCCGCCCCGCGCCACCCTCCCCTCCCCGCCCCGCCCCGCGCCGCCCTCCCCGCCCGCCCAGAGCCCGGGGACTCTGCCCCGCCCCGCCCCGCCCCTCACCGCGCGACCAATCAGAGCGCGCCTTGCGGCGGCCCCGCCCCTCCGCGGCGGTTCCGGCCGGCGGGCGGCGGAGGCCAGGCCGCGCGGCGCGGAGGGCGGTGCCGCGGGCGGGGGCCGACGCGGGCCGACGGGGCCTGGGGAGCCGGCGGCGCTGGGCTCGCCTGGACGCGGGCGCGCTGGGCCGTGAGGGGCGAGGTGGGCGCCGCGGCCCGCCCGGCATGGGCCGGCCGGGGCCCGGGCAGGCCGAGGCCGAGGCGAGGGCGGCGCGCGGGCCCGGCCTGCCGGGCGGGCGGCCGGCGGGCTGAGGCCGCGACGGGCGCGGAGGAAGGGGCCGGCCCAGGCGGGGGCGGGCCGGGACGCGGCGGGGCGGGGCGGGCGGGCGGCGGCGCGGCGGCGGCGGCGGCGGCGGCGGCGGCGGCCGGGAGCGCCGGGCGGACGCGGCGCGGCCCCATGGGCGGGTGCGTGGGCGCGCAGCACGACTCCTCGGGCAGCCTGCACGAGACGGCGGAGGGCGCCGGAGGTAGGTGACGCCGCGCCGGGGCCCATTGTTCGCGCCGCCCGCCGCGCGCCCCGCCTCCGCCGCTCCGGCGCCGCGCGGAACAAAGTCCTGCGCGGGCCGCGGCCCCGCGAGCGCCGCCCGCCGGCGCGGGACCCTCGGAGGAGCGGCGCGGCGCGGCGGGGGCCGGGCGGGCGGCGCCGGCTCGGCTGACAGCGGCCCGCCGGGCCCGCGGGTGCCGACCCGGACGCCGGTGTCGGCCGCGGCGCCGCGGGGGGCTCTGACGGGTGAGCGGCCGCGGGGAGCGGGGCCCGGCTGCGTGGAAGCCCCCGGTTGCCCGGGCCGCCCGGGCGGAGGGCCGCGCCCCGCGGAGGACGGTGCTGCGGGGCGCCCGGCCCGGCCCGGCCGCTGCGCCCGAACTTGTCCGCGCCCCGAGCCGCGGCGGGCGGCGTCTCCGGCCGGGGCGCCTCACCGGAGATGGGTTTCCAGCCTCTTCTGCCCGGCTGGCCTTGAACGCGACCTCAGCGCGGCCACCGAGCCCCGTGCCCGGGGAGAGGCGCCCCGGCCGGGCAGGTGTGGTCAGCAGTGGCGGGGCCGACGGGAAGCACCACGGCGGACCTCCTTTTCGTTTGCTTCCTTCTTTCCCGTCCAGTCCGGGGCTGGAACTCGGCCTGGGCACTGGAGCGGGGCCGGCGCTCCAGCCCCGCGCCGCCTCCCCGGCCCCGGGGCGGCCCGGGCCCTGCCCGACCTCCGGCCGCACGGACAGCGCTGGGGCGCCGTCAGCCTGTAGCTATCAGCCCGCCTTATTTAAAAACTACTGAAGAAGGACCCTTTGGGCCATTTGGTATACGTTTTATATACCTTCTTCAGCTCCAAGTATCTTGTTTGTTTGCGGATCTCTGTATGCGGTGGATTCCTTTTCTAAAGGGATCCAGGAAATTTTTGCAAGAGATCATGAAATACTGGAATTGGACTAATTTACATAACATTTGTGTTTTCATTTTGGAATTGTTTGTATTATCATCCTCTAGCCTACTTTGCCTATAAATCAGATTTGAAGTTCAGCTACTTAGGCTGTTTCTCTTATGCCTTATTTTTATCGACAAAGGTATATCAAAAGGAGTTACGTAAGATCATTTAATATGTGCCAGACTTTCATACCCGAGAAATTCCCATTGTGTTGACATTTTTAGAAATATTCTCTATGGTTATCTGCTCTGTTATGATAACATTGTGATACCGGAACTTCTAGACAAGGTTGTAGTTATGGCATTGTAAAGAATGAAATCCCTTATTACTTTTTAGGAAATATGTGGGGAAGAATTAGTCAAAGATAGCCAGTGTGCTTATTTTCTTAGGTCATCTCTGTGATGAAAGTAGTGGTATACAAAGTTCTGACTTTGTGAGTGGATCATTTTTGATATCCCAGGAGAACTGACCCTGTTCGTTGGCCTCAGGTGTCCAGGAGGATAACCCAGTGCTGGACATTCATTGCTTTACTCTTTCATTTCAAAATGTCTTGGGAACATCACAAGGTTCTTTTAGATTCCCATTTTAGCAACCTTACAGACACCTACTCACCTACTCAATGATTAACAATAGTTTCTGAATCATAACATCTACCGTTTACCTGGTATCTGTTATGTAACAGGTCCTGTGAGAAGGGATTCTTTGATTGAGTCCACAACGACCCTGTGAGGTATATAATACCGTTCTCTATTATAGAAGAGGAGAGTGAAGCCCAGTGAAATTAAATAACTTATTCAACATCATGTATGTATGTATATATGGCAACCAGAATTAAATGAAGGTTGTGATGGAGTCACTAGCTAACCAGCTTGCTTGCTTTTCTTCCTTCTCCTTTCTTCCCTCCCTCCCTCTTGTTCTTATTTATTTTTTAAAAAAATTATGGTAAAGCACATAAGCTTTCTGTTGTAACTTTTTTCTGAGGGTGAGAAAATACTGGAGATTGACCTCTGGCATCCTTCCTGCCACTTGATCTACACAGTCAGCTTTTTTTTTTTTTTTTTTTTTTTGGACATAAGGCCTTGCTAATTTTTCTCCTTGTTGCATTAATATACTAAAAGATCACGTACCACCCATCTATCCATTTTAACCACTTTCAACTGCACAGTTCACTAGCATTGGTTATATTCATAATTTTATAAAACCCTTTCCACCTTATCCAAAGTTTTCTTCACTCCAAACAGAAATTGTGGCTCTCTTAATCAATGGGGCTTCTCAGTCTCTAGTCTTCATTCGTCTCTTGTACGCTATGGATTGTCCAGTTGTAGGTGTTACACATGTGTGAAATTGAACCATGTCTGTCATATCAGTGGGTTTATTTCACTTAGCATAGTGTCTCTAAGGTTCATCCTTTTTATGGTCAATAAATATGCCATGGTGTATGAAATGGTGGACTTTGGTATACAAGTTTCTTTTCAAATTCTTTTACCTACATACTAAGGAATATAATTGTTGGGGCATATGATAATTGTGTTTTCCCTTTGTTTTTGGTTGTGGGGATTGAACTCAGGGCCTGGGGGCTGCCCTCGAGCTTATGTGCTTAAGTGTTCTACCACTTTGAGCCACAGTTTTCTGGTGGTAAATTGGAGAATGAGGATCCATGGATTTCACTTCCCGCACTGGCTTTGAACGGCAATCTTCAGATCTCAGCCTCCTGAGTAGCTAGGATAATAGACAGCGTAGATGATAGGAGCCACCAGTACCCAGTTTGTTACTTAATCTTTTGCTACTCAGGTGTTTTGCTCGTGTTTAGTGGAATGTTTGAATTGGTGGGGAGGAGGGCCTGAGTTCAAACGCCAGTACCATCAGAAAAAGCACATCTCTAAAAAAAAAATAGTTCTTTTCTATAATCACTGTATCATTGTTCCTCCTGAGATTAACTGGTGTTAATATTCCCTGAGGTGTAGTCCATAATCAGAAATCCTCAACTTTCCCCAAATGTCTTTTTTAGCATTTTTCCCAAAATTGAGTTTTGTCAGTAATTAGGCTTTGCATTTATCTCCACTCTTTTTAACTCTAGGATTCTTTCTCCCTTTTTCCCCTTATGACATTGAGTTTTTGGTGTCTTAGATGCCACAATCTGGATTTGTCTGAATGTTGCCCTGTAATTACATTTTCCATATGTACTTGTAGCTTCTGCATTTTTTCCTACATTGGAATTTGGTAGATTTAACAGATGATAGATTCCCAGGGTATAGATCTATAAACTCTTCCTCTTTCTTTGGCTCTTTTCTAACATTGAGGCAATCTTTAATTTACTAACTAAGTCTGAGCCTTTTTCTCATTGCATTTACCATTCTTTCTTTTTTTTTTTTTTTTTTTTTTTTTTTTTTTTTTGTCGGTCGTAGGGCTTGAACTCTGGGCTTGGGCGCTGTCCTTCAGCTCTTCAGCTCAAGGCGAGCGCTCTACCACTTGAGCTACAGCGCCACTTCCGGTTTTCTGGTGGTTTATTGGAGATAGGAGTCTCACAGTCTCTCCTGCCCGGGCTGGCTTTGAACCGCGATCCTCAGATCTCAGCCTCCTGAGTAGCTAGGATTACAGGCGTGAGCCACCGGCGCCTGGCTTACCATTCTTTCTTTTGTGTATTAGTTATCTTGGAATGTGAACTGCGTTGAGTAGACTTCAAGTTTCACCTAATACTTTACCTTCAATTACATTTATGTGAATCACATTTCTGATTTTATTATAGAAAATATTGGGAGAGAAAGCCTTAACTTGATTCTAGAACAGGATATTTTAAAAATAGTACTACGGGCTAGGAAGGTGGCTCAGTGGTAGTATGCCTGCCTAGTGTGTTTTATGAAACCTTGGGTTTGATTCCTCAGCACCACATACACAGAAAAAGCTGGAAGTGGTGCTGTGGCTCAAGTGGTAGAATACTAGCCTTGAGCACAAACAGGCTCAAGGACCAAGCCCAGGCCCTGAGTTCAAGCACAGGGCTGGCGAAAAAACAAAACAAAAACAAAACCCAACTATGTCATAGTGTTAGGACATGTATTTTTAGGGAACGTGGTTCGTCTGTCTTGTGATGATAGCATACATTGAGAACGTTCATCTGAACTGTGACATGTACTACGTGGCTGTTTTGTGTGTTCACTTGTCCTAAGTGGATATAAACGTGTTCATATCAACAAAGGGTATTGTATAAACTAGTTTTCCAATTAATAACATGCTTTCAGAAAGTTTCCTAAGTTTTCTATATTCATAAAGATTGCAGAGGAATCTTCATTCCAATATCTCTACACTTGGACTTGGAGTACAAGCTGATATATTTCATGATGGGGTCATTGTGTTTGAAATCTAGCACTTGTGGATTTTTTTTTTTTAAGTTGCTGGTCATGGGGCTTAAACTCAGGGCCTGAGCACTTATGCCTGAGCTTTTGTGCTCAAAGCTAGTGCTCCACCAGTTTGAGCCACAGTGCCACTTCCAGCCTTTTGGTAGTTAATTAGAGATAAGAGATGGACTTTTCTGCCTAGGCTGGCTTTGAACCACGAACCTCAGATGTCAGCCTCCTGAGTAGCTAAGATTACAGGTGTGAGCCACCAGCACCCAGCTAGGCTAATTAATTTTAGAACAAATAAAGGAAAGGTAAAACATTAACAATAGATCAGTTAAAGTGGTCACTGTGTTTATACATGCCAATAAATATAGTCTGGACATAGATTCTGGAGTCCTTTTCTCTATCCTTTCTCTGTCCCTTCCTCCCACTTCATTTTTGCCAGAAATTGTGTCCAAGGATGAGCAACAAGCCCTCCCTCTTTGTCTTCCAGATCAGCTTTGGTTTCATAATCTGTGTGAGGTGGTTCCATTATTATTTTTTAGTGTAAAGATACTGTACAGAGGGGTTTCAGTTACATGAGTAAGGTAATGCGTACACTTCTTATCGAGTATTGTTACCTCCTCCTTTGTTTTTCCCCTATCATCCCTGCCCTCCCCACCTCCCCTACTCCTCCCTCCCCCACCCTCCACCCTGAAATTGTAAAGTTCGTTTTCAACATAGTGTCTTGTACATCTCATTGTTACAATGGGTAAACCTGTATCCTTATTTCAGCATTTTATTTCCCTTCCCGTCTCCAAATTAGAAAAATGTATAAATAACATGCAGGGCACTGGAATCAAATACAATGAAAACAGGGGTTATACCATGGGGGAAAAACATACAAAAGAAACAAAAAAAATCATATAGTACATTATAAATACATTATTTATGGTGTGAGCCTTACCTTTCAGTTCATTTGAAGCTCAACTGTTCTACTCTGCCTCCTACCTCTTAACTTGACTTCCTCTCTTAGGCATAAAATATTCTTTTTTTTCCCTAGAATTGAGGCAGACTTGTATTAGGGTTAACTTTAGGAAATTCAGACAGGAAGTACTTCCTAGAAAGGCCCCAGATAGGTAAAGTTTGTCTGGGTGTTATCAAAGAGGAGGTAAGGGGGGCGCTGCTGTTTGTGAAAGCCACCTGCCTGCATAACTGAAAAGTACAAAAGCAAAGGAAATAGGTAATAGGGCAGAATAGAGGCAGATTAACTGTTGAGAAGGACCTGGGGTCTGATGAAGACTGGGTTAGGTTGAAATGAACCAGAAGGGGTGCCAGTGGGAGTCTCAGCATCTAGTCAGAAAGCATAGTTTTTTTCCATTCCAAGATCTTTGCTCCATTCCCTTGGAATGTAAATGGTAATGATGCTGATTATTACAGTTCTTAAAAATAGCATGACCTCACAATGCATTTTTTAATTACTTTTAAGAAATAATTTCCTGTCTTCCCTTAGCATACTGTAAACTCTGTGAGGCTGGGAACTTGTCTGTTTGTTTTTTTTTTTTTTTTTAACTATTTCTTAGTACTCTGAATGGTTGCTGGTATACCTATAACAAATAGTTGCTGATTGAATAATATGTAATAAATAGCTGTATTTTGTTATGTGGGGGATGAAAATTTCATTTGGTTTCTGAACTTATTACTAATTAGTTCCTTAGATGTACAAAAGTTCACCATCTTTTGGGTATTCTCCTCACTGATTAAGTCTGCGATAGATTTTTCTTTCCCAGGCAGTGACCTCATTTGCTTGGTAAAGTCTCTACTTAATTTTGTTTTTTAATATTGTGTTATTCTGTCACCTTTAGCAAACTTAGTGTTGATTTGACTTATTTGGATTTAAACAGAAAGTTAATTAGTAGCCTAGCTAGCCAGTGAAGTTTTGTTACCTTCCCCTTCACCTGAATCTCTACTTACATTGGGAAGTAGAAATTCAGATTTTATTTGGTTATTTATTTTAGGAAAGAAAGTTCAGGTTTTATATATACCTTGTACTGACTACTCTGAAGTAGCAATAAGCAAAGGACACCTTTAAGAACTCCTTGAATTTAGGGCCAGATGTGAAGGCCTGTATGTGTAATCTCAGCACTTGGGAGGCTAATGTAGGAGGATTGACCTGGTCCTCCACCCTCTAAAAGATGTGTGTCTGTGAGAGAGAGGGAAAATGTCTGTGTTTGAGAGAGAGTGAATGTCTGCGTGTGTGTGTGTGTGAGAGAGAGAGAGGCAGGGGGAGGGATGTATTTGTGAGAAAGGAGAATGTATTTTAAGCAGACATTTTGATGGGCATTGGAGGAAGATAAGAATTATGGGGAAATTATCTGTTGGAACTGGTCCCTTTTTTTTTTTTTTTTTTTTTTTTAAACTTTTTTCACCTGCAGGGACAGAACAATCTGACTTGTAACATTTGTATGGTTCTGGGAATTGAACCCAGGGCCTCATGGTAGGCAAGCATTCTATGAATGAACTACATAAAAATTATTTAGAGCGTCCAGTGCTGGTGGCTCACGCCTGTAAGGCTAAGATCTGAGGATCACAATTCAAAGCCAGCCTGGGCAAGAAAGTCCATAAGACTTATCTCCAATTACCCACCAGAAAACTGGAAGTGGTGCTGTGGCTCAAAGTGGTAGAACACTAGCCTTGAGTAAAAAGAGCTCGAGACAGTGCCCAGGCTCTGAGTTCAAGCCCCTCAACCAACAGGAAAAAAAAAAAGTATTTTAGAGCCTTGTTTTAGGCAGGTTTTTTCCCTTCATACTGGAGTTTGAACTCAGGGTCTGATGCTAGCTCCGCTTGTATTCTGTCACTTGAGCATGCTTTTAGCCCAACTTTTGGCTGGTTATTTTGGAGATAGTACCGCTTGGACTTTAAACCAGGATCCTCCAGACCTCAGCCTCCTAATTAGCAAGTATTCAAGCGTGAGACACTGGCACCCCACTTAGCTGGAAGTACAAGTACAACTTTAAACAACATAATACATAGTTTAAAGCTTTATAGCATAGGTGGAGCACTTAAAATGTGTTTGTTTGTTTGTTGTCAGTTGTGGGGCTTGAATCCAGGGCCTGGATGCTGGCCTGAGCTCTTTTGATCAAGGCCAGCATCCTACCCCTTGAGCCACAGCGCCACCTCTGGTTTTTTGTGGTTAATTGGAGATGAGTCTCTTGGGGACTTTTCTGCCTGGGCTGCCTTTTTTTTACATACCTTTTTTTTTATTCTTACAAGAACTCTTTAAGGAAGAGTTGATGTTAGTATCTCCGTTTTACAGAGGAGGAAACAAGAATAAAGTTTAGATTTGAACAAGAAATAAGAGTAGCTCAGATTGTAGGCTCTGTCTTTCTTAATTAATTTGCTTCACAGATGGTAAGAGTTTTTGATTGACTTTTTTCTTTTCTGGCAGCAGAAGTATGTTTTCCTTTGTTGCCGTAAACAGGCTTGAGTTGAAGCTAGCAAGATGTAGGTTTTAAGGACTCTTTGCTCATCCTCTTACAGTGGAAATGAAAGTAGTAAAAAATGAGATGGGTAATTGTCTTTAATGTTAACAAATTTCATTGTATCTCATAACAAAAATTTGAACTAATTAATGGGATCAACTAGGAAAAAGAATGCTCTCATCATCTTCTGTGCCTGTTTATTCAGTTATTTTTCTCATTGTTGCCTCTTCATCAGACTATATGCTTGCAGTTTAAAACTTTTCAAATGTGTCTTGAACACAGCTGTTCAACTGTATGTGGGGAGGACAGGAATAAGTTTGAGATCATTAAGGAGCAAACAAGAAAGACTTTTTTTAACCTAAAGAATGCTTGATAAAGTTTTTGTAGGGGTCTGGGAAGGTGGCTCAGTGGTAGAGCGCTTGCCTTGCATGAATGAGGCCCTGGGTTCGATTCCTCAGCACCACATAAAGCAGAAAAAGCTGGAAGTGGAACTGTGGCTCTAGTGGTAGAGTGCTAACCTTGAGCTGAAAAGCTGAGGGACAGCGCCCAGGCCCAGAGTTCAGGCTCCATGACTGGCACAAAAAAAAAAAAAAAAAACCCAAAAAGCACAAAAACAAGCTTTTGTAGGGATATTTTTTAAGTACAAGTGCTTGAACTCTTGACTTTTGCTTTATTTATTTTTATTTTGTTTTTTGCGAGTCCTGGAAGCGCAAACTGAGGGCCTAGGTGCCGTCCCTGAACTTCTTTTGCGCTCAAGGATAGCACTCTACCACTTGAGGCACAGTTCCACTTCCAGCCTTTCTGGCAGTCTGTTGGAGATAAGTGTCTTAAAAAGCTGGGCACTGATGGCTCATGCCTGTAATCCTAGTTACTCAAGAGGCTGATCACTGAGATCAGTTCTGACGCTAGCCTGGGTAGAAAAAGTCTATGAGACTCTTGTCTCTACTGAACTACCAAAAGAAGCCAGAGGTGGGACTGTGGCTCAAGTGGTAAAGCGCTAGCCTTCAGCCAAAAAAGAAGCTCAGGGACAGTGTCCAGGCTGTGAGTTCAAGCCCAGGACTGGCCAAAAAAAAAAAAAAAAAAAAGGTATAGGCTGCCATTTCATAAATGAGGTAATGAGTACATTTCTTTTTGCTTTTACTCTTTACAATTTTTTTTAATTCAGTTTTTCTCAATGGGGGTATACTGATTTTTTTTTTCTTCTTTTCTTTTTGGCGGGTGGGGGGGGTCAGTACTAGGGATTGAAGTCAGGGTCCTGCACTCTTGCTTTGCTCAAGACTGCTGCTCTACCATTTCCACTTCTGTCTCTTTGCCACTTAATTGGGGATAAGAACCTGGAGCATTTGCTCTAGCTATCTTCAAACCAAGATCCTCAGATCTTTGCCTCCCGAATAGCTAGGATTATAGTTGTGGGCCACTGCTCTTGCCTAACTTCTTAAAACTCTAACGATGTCTTTTTCCAGTGTGCTTGGTAATTCCAACATCTGGATCATCTCAGGGATTCTCATTTGTTTACCATCTTTTCCCTTGAAAATTGGTCACATGTCTCTGGTTCTTCATGTCCTGAGCAATATTGGGTTGATGCCTGTACAACTTGAACATTTTTACAAGTTATAAAGAACCTTTATAGTTTAACCTTTAAAATACTGGAATTTTTTTTTTTTTTTTGTCAGTCATGGGGCCTGAACTCGGCCTGGGCGCTGTCCCTCAGCATTTCTGCTCAAGGCGAGTGCTTTACCACTTGAGCCACAGGGCCACTTCTGGCTTTTTCTGCCTATGTGGTGCTGAGGAATCGAACCCAGGGCCTTAGGCATGCAAAGCAAGAGCACTACTACCGAGCCACCTTCCAAGCCCAAAGACTGGAACTTTTTTAAACCTTCTGAAGAATACTTCTGGTTTGGTTTGGTTTAGTTTGGTTTGACCTGGTTAGGTTCAGACAGCATATTCACTCTTTGATTTTGTCTTTTGTGATTCTAATGCCAGTTAACTTTTGAAAGTCTTTGTTAGCCTTCATGCTAGCACCAGTCAGGAAACTGTAGGAGTTCAGTGGTGCTTTTGATCAGAGTTTATTTCCAAAGCCATTGTTGCATGGCTTTCGCACCATACTCTGCACATGCAGGTCAGGTAAACCTGGAGCTTGACTGGGTTCAATTGCAGAGTTTTTATTCTCCAGTTTTTCCTACTCTTCAGTTTCCCACCGTGTTCTTTGTTCCAAGGAGCCTTTTCCCTTTGCCTTATGACTGGAAAGATTGCTCAGAGTTGTTGCCAGTGCTACCACCCAATTCCTGTAACTAACGCTGCCTTGGGGTAATGTGGGGGTACCGTGACACGAATGGAGAGAGAAAACCCTGCATTCTTCATTTTGCAGTACTCAGAAAACTGAGTTTGTGACCATTTCACTATTACTATTGGTAGATTTCAAAAATTAAAAAAGAGATTTCCCTTTTTTGAGAGCTCCTTTTTGCTATTGTGGCCCAAAAGAACCCTTGTCAGTTCATCTAGTATATTTTGTTACGTGTTTCCATACTTGAGCTGCTCTCAGATACAATCTGAGAGAAAAAGGAAAAACATGAAGCTCACCCCAGTAAGGAATGTTTTTCAAATTTAGGCTTCTCCCCATCTGCCTACTATTTTGAGCTTTTGGAACTTCAGTTGCTTTTTGTATTTTTTGTCCTAAATGTTTGCTATAGCTGTGAGGGAGATTTACTCCAGTGGACTTAGCAATATTTTGGCCTGTGCCAAATGTCCAAGAATATTTCAACACTAATGTGGGAAGAAAGAAAAACTTCTTGCAATAAGAATTGATTTATTGAGTGAAATGTAGCAGTCTTTTAGAATGTTGTTGCTGACTTATGTTCTCTGTTCCAAGTAAGCACCAGCCCGTTGATGAGGATTTTCCTGTATCTCCTTTCTGTTGTGAAGCTCTAACGGTTGATAGGTTTCACTGCTTAATAAGGGACATGAGAATATGCAGAAAGGTTAGGGATAAGCTTGAAAGTTTGTGCATGTGTGTATGTGTGTGCGTATGTACGCACACGTGCACTTGCTCTATAGAAATTGAAATTTAAACAATATAGGCCTATGGAAACTCAGGATTCACCTTTTCAAATCAAGGAGAGTTAGCTGTGGTCTCCAACTCATCTTAAAGGTCTTCCCCCCACCCCCTGTTATACTGGCTTGAACTCTGGCCTCACATTCTGAGCTATTTCTGCTTATAGCCAGTGTTTACCAGTTGAATCATGCCTCCACTTGTAGTTTCTGAATTTTTTTTTTGTTTTTTTGATTAAGAGTCTTGAGGATTTGTCTGCCCTGTCTTGGCTTCGAACTGTGATCTTCATATCTCAGCCTCCTGAGTAGTTGGCAGTCTGTCACTTGAGCCCCAGCTCCACTTCTGGCTTTTTGATAGTTAATTAGAGATAAGATAGTAATTGGGGCTGACTTTGAGCCTCAGTCCTTAGATCTCAGCATCCTGAGTAGGTAAGGATTACCTACAGTGTGAGTCACTGGTGTCTGACTTCTACCTTCATGTCTTTTTTTTTCACATAAGCATTCAAGAGGAACCAAGCAGTTTCTCTGACAAGTTGCTGTAGCCCATAAATATGTCACTTTTTATCAACATAGTCTTTTCAGCTAATAATGAATTTTATTGTTCACAAGCTCTACCTTTCACGGAACACCAAAACATAAACAGTTCAGCCAAGTTCTTTGCCACTGTATACCTTTCCTCCATTACCTCATCAGAATGGTCTTCATTCATGTTTCTAACAGCATTCTTTTTACAGTGATTTCTGTATTCTGTGAGAAGATAGGGGCTTTCTTTCAAACTTTACTCTTCCTTGAGAGAACACAGCAGAACTGTGCTGTAGCTTGGATCTTGAGAGTGTCCCACAGAGTCTTTTGTGATTTTTCTTGGGGGGTGGAGGGAGATAGGGAAGGGTGGAGCCTTTAAGTGGGAAGGTCTAGTGAGAAATCTTAAGGGTGTTCAGGGCCTGGTGTTGAAAGGGATAATGGGACCCAGGCCCACACATTCCCTCTCTGTCCAGATATAACCAGTTTGCTCTACCAGGCCCTCCCACTATGAGGTACTGCTTACACTGGCCCAAATTACCAGGGCCAGTAAATCACAGGCTGAAGCCCTCAAAATTGTGAGCCAAAAAAAGACCTTTTCACTGTTGGATGGGTGATTGCTCCCTCATTTTCCCAGCCTGTACCCATTAGGTAGTCTCACTTCCACATTTCTTGGTATTTGTTATATCAGTACCCTACTACTTGGTACCAGTATTCACTTTTGTAAGATCAGGTTGCTGTAATAGAATATTGCAGACTGGATGACAGAAACTTAATTCTCATGATTCTGAAAGCTGTTGTGTCCTAATACCAAGGGGAGAGCTGGTTTGATGTCAATAGAGAGCCCTTTTTGAATACTCCTGACTGTTTTCTCTGTGTGTCCTCACATGGGTAAGATCATTTTTTTTCTCCTGTCTCCTTGTATAAGGGCACTAAATTTTGCTTACAATGGAGTAGTGGCTAGGTTGTGTATTATTTTCTTTACCAGATTAGAGAGGTGTGGCTTAGTCGTCAAACATTCTGTTTGAATCCTCAGAACACTACTGTAACTATGAGCTTTTACTTGTGGCAATCCCTAAAAGAATACCAGTCCCTACTTCTTTAGATGAATGTAGAAGCAGTGGTGTATCCAGACAGGCCTAGGTGAACCAGAATGGTAACGGGAAGGAGATAGTGTGGCTTATACTGATACCCCAGGTGTGGGTTGTGGGGAAGAAGGGGTGGCAGCTCTGAGCTTAACACAAAGTGGAGTTAGAGGAGGTAACGGGTGGAGGGGAAAGAGACGTCAGAATTGAACAGGTAGACACATAAGAACACAAAGACAGAGTGATGTTGGGCTTTCTGTTACCAGATAAAAGTGTAGGTAGCAAAGATTAGGAATGGGGAAATAGAAGAAAACAAGAAAAAAGAGAAGGAAAGTATACATGGGGAAGAGCAGTAGGAAAGGGAAGGAAGTGTGAAGGAAGATTGAATACTGTCATGGCTCAGATATGACTGCAGAGAAAAGGAAGGGAGGGCAAAGAAGAACTACAAAGAGAAGGAGAGGGAGAGCACAAAATTAAGCATGCTGTAGACATACGAATAGAAAGTCCAAGGCAACTTTGTATGAAACAAAAGCTGGTCTTTTTCAGCTGTTGGCCTCAGCTGGCACTCTCATTCTTCCAAGAGGAGTCTGGAGTCTCTGCTTCCTGTGTGCCAGGTGCGTTGAGCAGCTGCCTCTGGCATGCCAGCTCCCAAAACAGCCAGTGCTAGGCTGAACTGCTCTGCGGGGCCCTGTGATCACTTTTCCTCTCTTTGAACACCTATTGCGACCGACTTACACCCAAACTCCATGACAAAGTAGTTCAGAGACTCCTTGAGCATGATTGTTCTTTTTCTCAGGCTCCAAGGTCGTGGAGTTGCTGTGGAATGCCTTCAACCATCAAGGATAGCCCTTCCACACTAGACTACTTGCTGGCTCACAGATCCTTGTACTGGAATGAAGGCTGGAGGATGTGTGGGCTTTTCCTGCAGCTAGTTTTACAGTTTGTTGCCAGCGTTCTGTGCTTCCTTGTAATGGTGTCTTCAGCAGCTTCCCCTCCCTCGGGAGCTGGGGCTGGCCTTGGAACTCCTCAGTACTTCTCTTCTTTTGCCTTGTTTTCTCTGATTTTCTGCCTCCCACCACCTCCTTTGTGGTTCCTGGTTCTCTTCTGTTTCTTGCTTCAGAATCTAGTCTTTTCTCTGTTGCCAAAATCTTGCCAAAATTGGCATTTCTGATCTGCCGTCTTTAATTCATGGTCTTGGCCTTTCAGCCTAGCACTCCTGTGCCCTGCTACCTTGCCCCTTCTTTCATGTCTTGCTACTTCTCAGGGTTCAGTCACCACTCCCTAAGAGAATATTGTGAGAATACTCAAATGTGAATGTGAATAGTATGTAAGATACATGCTTCCTAGATGTAAGTTCAGTAGTTGTTTCTGCTATATGTTCCGTTTTCTCGCGTGTGTTTGTGTATGCAGACATGCACATTCCTTTTATGGTCAAACCATTTGAAGGTTGTAGATAGCATCATGACAGTTCACTCCTAAAAATTTCAGCATATCTCTCCTGTTTCCCACTATCATACCAAGAACATTAAAGTGCTTTTTTTGTTTGTGTGTTTCTGTTTTTGTTGGTTGTGGGGCCTGGGCACTGTCCCTAAGCTCTTTTGGCTCAAGGCTAGTGCTCTCCCACTTTGAGCCACAGCTGTACTTCTGTTTTTTTTCTTCTGGTCGTTGGAGATAAGAGTCTCCAGACTTTCCTGCCCGGGCTGGCATCGAACTATGATCCTCAGATCTCAGCCTCTAGAGCAGCTAGGATTATAGGCGTTAACTACCAGCATGTGGTGGTCGTGGCATTTAAATCTGTGTATTCTTATTTTTATCTTGCCTGTTAATTGCTTGAGGTAAAGGAAATACACATATTGCGTATATTGTATGTATGTATGTGATAGTACATTTATCTTGAAACAAGAGTATGTCTATACCATGTCTGAGTGGATGAATATTATCAAGAGGTTTCTGTTGTTGGGCATGGGGCCTGTGTGCTGTCCCTAAGCTCATCAGCTCAAGGCTAGCACTCTACCACTTTGAGTCTCAGCACCACTTCTGGTTTTCTGTTGGTTAATTGTAGGTAAGAGTCTCACATACTTTCCTAGCTCAGGCTGGCTTTGAACCACAATCCTCAGATCTCAGCCTCCTGAGTAGCTAGGATTACAGGCGTGAGGGACTGGCGCCCAGCTCAAAGGCAGGTTTTTTGTTTTAATAGTAAATGTAGAGTAATTGAAAAAATTCTGGAATAACTTTCAAAAATTAGATTGCTTTTGTTTCTAACTAAACTGGGAAGAAAACTAAGGATTATTGACTTTTTTGATCTTGAAAACAGAAATTTTGGCAATAAGAGATACAGGAAAAGTGCTTTCCTAAATAAACCAGAAGCAAATGGCAAGCATGAAACAGCTCTTCAAGGAAGAACATTGTGCTAAATTCTTCATCCTTAAGTACCTTACAGGAATACTCTGACCTGGTCAAGGGGGGGTTCTTTCACTTTCTTGAATTTTAGGTAGTGAAATAGTAGAGGTTTATTGTTACTTTGAGATTCTCTCACATGACAAGAAAAGTGATATCATCCCCCGCCCCCCCCCCCCCCCCCCCCCCGGCTTCCAGGTCTGGTATGTATAATTCATATGACAGCAAATACCTCTCTGACATTAGGTAGACTTGAAGCTTAAATAGGTATCCTACTGAGTTGACTTTCTGCTTCTGCTTCTGGCCCAGTATAAAGTGATTGTGTATGAATTATTTTTGACCCACCTAACTGGTCATACAGCAGAAAGTAAAACTGTCCTTTGCATTGTGTTTTGACACACACCCTCCCTCTTTCCTACCTGCTCTCACTTAATTCCCACCCACTCTTTTATCAAGCTTAGACTATCTTTTTACGTCTTCCATCTATCAAACGTTTCTATTTGTGGCCAGTGGTGCTGTGAGCTCATCAGGTATCTAGTGCCCCATGAAATTGTTTTAGGATGGGAGAGAGAGGTATGGGAGAGTAATGGAGGGGTGAGTTTGATCCAGATACATTGTATCTAAATGAGAAAATGTCATAACAATCCCCTCCCCTTGTACAATTAATGTATGCTAATAAATAATTTTAAATAATGGATTTTGGTTCACAGGAGAATTAAAAAGAAAAGTACAGAAATTTCATTTATGTTCCCTGCCTGGGCACATGAAAAGCCTTCCCCTTATCAACATCTCTCACCACAGTGGTACATTTGTTGCGATTATAGTTTTTTAATCTTCGTTTGGGGAAGGCGTGCTGAGGGGAGAGACTGCTAACTGGTCATTGAACATTTTGCATAGAGCTGTTTCCATTTTCTTTGTTAAAGTGGATTAGGGCAGTGTAAGCCAGAAATTATCTAGTAGGTAAAAACAGCTGGTAGAGAAATTTGTACCTAAATGTGGTGAAAGAATCCAAAAGGAGAATAGGTAACTTTTCTTATAAAAGAAGAGTATCTTGGAAATTTTGATGTCTGTCATTCTTCTTTTCTTTTTTTTTTTTCAGTTGCTCTAGGTCGGAACCAGCCTTTGAAAAGGGAGAAGCCAAAATGGAAAAGCGATTATCCTATGACAGACGGACAACTCCGCAGCAAGAGGGATGAGTTTTGGGACACTGCACCAGCTTTTGAAGGCCGTAAGGAGATTTGGGATGCTTTGAAGGCTGCTGCGCATGCCTTTGAGAGCAATGATCATGAACTGGCACAGGCCATCATCGATGGTGCAAGCATCACACTACCGCATGGTAAGTCAGACGGTCCTGCAGGACAGAGGAACACATCAGCTTCTTTCTGATGACAGGAACACATAGCAAGGCACTTTGGTTTTTCTGTGTTTTTTGTGTGTCTTTGTATGTTTTTCAGCTGGAGATAATTCACTTTGTGTTTATATATTTTTATTTATCTGTATTCATTCATTCATTCATGGGTGGTGTTTGGGTTTGTAATCCTACTAGCTGGGCAGGCACCTGACTGCTTGGGCCATTCTCCTAGCCCTCATTTTAATATTTCCTAATCTCAGAAGATAGTACTGTTGAAATAGTGTTTTTGTAGTTTCAAGATCACCTAGTTGTCTGTAAAGATGTCTTGTACGCTCCTGCTTCCTCCTCCGATTCCCATCCCTCAGCACATCTGTAAGTGCCTCTACCCCGCTGCCTTCCTACTGGGGGCAGAAAAGATCTCGCTTCAGAGAGTCTCAGGGTACACCTTTACATATCATATTTTCTCTTTACGCTTATTTGTAGCGCATAACAGACTTAGAAATGAGTCTCGTGTCTTCTCAAGGGTGGTGTTCTAGGATTATAACCTTGAGCAGTATTAGAAACCTCTCTTTGATTAGGAATGTGACTAAAGACAACTATAAACTTCAAATGTTAACAGAGATACATATATTCTGGATCCATCTTATTTGGTCTCCAGGATTAGAATCATTAAAAACTTGGATTAGAGACATGACTCAAATAACTGTGCTTCCAAGAAACATTTCTTTTTTTAAACTAGCTGCCTGTTATTTATTATAAAAGCTTATTAGCGTAGGCTTTTTTTTTTTTTTCTTTATGTGGTGCTGAGGAATCGAACCCAGGGCCTCAGGCATGCAAGGCAAGCGCTCTACCACTGAGCCACCTTCCCAGCCCCTAGCGTAGGCTTTTATTGAGCACCCATTGATCACTTTTTCAACATATATAAAATGATCCTTTCACATTTGAAGTATTTGTAATATAGTGCTATTTTAGTATGACATCTTTTTTTTTTAATGTGCCAGTCCTGTATTTAAACTCATGACCAGCACACTGTTCCTGAGCTTTTACTCAAGGCTAGTGGTCTGCCACTTGAGCCACAGCTCTCCTTTCAGCTTTTTGGTGTCACTTGGAGATAAGAATCTCATGAACTTTCCTGCCTGGGCTGGCTTCGAAGTATGATCCTCAGTTCCTGGCCTTTTGAGTAGCTAGGATTACAGGTGTAAACACTGGTGCCCGGCATGACTTCTTTTTCTCTTTTCTTCTTTTTTTTTTTTTTTGTGGCAGTGCTGAGCTTTGAATTGAGGCCTCCTGTTTGCGATGCAGGCAGGCGTTCTACCCTTGAGTCATACTTGCATGCCTTTTTGCTTTAGTTATTTTTCAGGTCGGGTCTGGAATTCATTGCTTGTTACTTAAATGTTTCTGGCATAGCTGTGGTGACAGCTCAGCTTTTTTGTTGAGATGGAGTCTTGAATACTTTTTCTACTAGTTGGCCTCAAGGCACCCCCCTAATCTCTGTTTCCTGAGTAGCTGGGATTGCAGATACATTTTCTAAGATATAAATGATGGGCCTGATATTTGGAGTCAGCTCTGAGGGTAAAGCAGCTCAGTATACATCTGACACTATTTCTGTGTGTGTCCTGTAAAGTGATTGCACAAGTCATCTTCAATGTTGTTCTTATTTTGGGGGGGTCCAGTCGTGGGCCTGAACTCTGGGCCTGGGCGCTGTCCCTCAGCTCTTCAGCTCAAGGCTAGTGCTCTACCACTTGAGCCACAATGCCACTTCCGGCTTTTTTTTCTTTTTGCTTATGTGGTGCTGAGGAATCGAACCCAGGGCCTCAGGCATGCAAGGCAAGCGCTCTACCACTGAGCCACCTTCCCAGCCCTCGATTTTTTTTTTTTAGATTTATGTTTATTAAATGTACAAAGGAGTTCAATTGTACTCATGAGTACAGTGCATCTTGAGCGAGAGTTACCCCTTCCATTGCTCTTCCCCCATCTCTCCCAATCCCATCCTATGTAACTATGTCAAGTTAAGTAGTTAAGTTTTGCCATCGTGTTCATTGAATATAATGACGGTGTTTGCCCACCCTGCCTCCCTGCATTCAAGTGTTCCCTCTCATTACCACTCCCCACCGCCCCCCAAACATGTTCCGGCTTCCTGGTATTCATTTTGTTAAATGGTTCATTAGTTTTACTTCCCTAAGTATAACATCCTTTAGTCAATTTGTGTATACATACTTGTGGCTCTTTAATGTTTATCCCATGTCTAACTTAGAATGGTTTTAAATGCATATCATATTTTAAATGGTGTCTGTCTTTAGTCCTATAGGGAAACAAGCAGTTTCTCAAAAACAAATTGCTTAAAAGCAGGCTGGGAAATTTTGGGTGCTTTAAAGATACCTATAAAAATTTGTCAGAAATAGTGCTTTGGCTCAAGTGGTAGAGTGCTAGCATTGAGCACAAAGAGGCTCAAGGGGGGGCAGGGAAGATGGCTCAGTGGTACAGTGCTCACCTAGCATGCATGAAGCTCTGGGTTTGATTCCTCAGTACCACATAAACAGAAAAGGCCGAAAGTGGCACTGTGGCTCAGGTAGTAGAGTGCTAGCTTTGACCACAGAGAGGCTCAGAGACAGAGCCCAGTCCCTGAGTTCAAGCCCCAGGACTGGACCAAAAAAAGAGGCTCATGGACAGCTCCCAGGCCCTGAGTTCATGCCCCACAACCGACAAAAAAGAAAAAAGAAAAAATTTGTCATTGAATGAACATGTTAGTCCATAAAAATAACCCGTAGGAATGAAGGCATAAGGATATTGTACTTACAGGGGAGGTGAGAGATTTTTCCCAGGATGTTACTGTGTTTGGAAATTAAATGTGCCTTAATACAGGATCTGATGACTAGTTAATCATAGATGTTATTTCATTTTCCTGGCTCTATCCTCAAAGAGACAAAGATAGTTATAAAGTATAAATTTGTCTACTCCCCTGCTGCTGTCATCCTCTTTCTTCAATTAGAGCAATGAAGTCTGAAATTAGCTGAAGTAGGAAGTTGTCCTAAGTCCGTAGGCTTGTCTCTTAAGAAGGCCTCTTTTCTATGCTACTTGAGTGGTGATAGGGAAGCCTGATTCTGGTGAGATCCCATGGGGGGGGGGATGCTCTACCAACTGCTACTTCTATTAAAGCCAGATAGCTTTAAATAGATCACCACATCCAAGTGCTTTAGAAATATGGCTAAGCATTTTACAACATGTGTTTTTTGGTTGGGTTGGGTTGGGTTGGGTTTTGTGTGTATGTGTGTGTCAGTCAGTTGGTGTATGTGTCAGTGAGTCAGTCCTGGGGTACTATCCCTGAGCTTTTTTGCTCAATGCTAGCACTAGAGTCACAGCTCCACTCCAAGCTTTTTGATGGTTAATTGGAGATGAGTCTCATGGACTCTGCTGGCTGGGCTGGCTTTAAAACAGGACCTTCAAATCTCAGCTTCAGCTAGGATTATAGATGTGAGCACTGATGCCCAGCCTTAATGTTGTTTTGACCATCACATGACTAACAGTTCTCATAAGCTAAGCCACCTTACCTCCTCCAACCAGAAGAGATGGTGATGATGGTAGGCTTGGGTACCTAATCCTCGTCCTCCTTAAGCCTAAACACCATCAGAGCCTGTAGTTGTATGTTATAGCATCCCTTCAACTGCTCCTAATGTCTGGTTGAAGGATAATGATGCTCCTTTGATACAGTCTTACTGCAAAGTAGATTTGTAGCAGAGCTGGTGAGGTATGACACAGTAAACTCAGATGCTTGGAACTTTGATCATTTGTGACATTGCTGTTCAAAAATGTTCCCTATCATTTTGATTCTGAGACTTAAACCGCGAGTAAAAAGAGAATCAACATGACTGTTTCTTATGGATTTAGAGTGCTAGGCAACTTTACATGTTTTATTACTGAATCCTTAAAACTCCCTTGTGAGGTATGTACTATGATTGCTGGTTGTGGTTTTTGATTTTGGCCTATCACAGGGCTTGAACTTGGGGCCTGGGCCCTGTCTGAGCTCTTTCACTCGAGACTAGCATTCTACCACTTTGAGCCACAGTGCCACTTTTGGTTTTTTGGGAGATAAGAGTATCATAGATTTTCCTGCCTGGGCTAGCTTCGAACCATGATTATGAGATCTCAGCTTCCCGAGGAGCTAGCATTACAGATGAGAGCCACTGGTGCCCAGCTGATACTGTAGTCTTTAAAGGAAATAGACCCCACCTGTGCCAGACTAGTCTCTGCATTCAAATGGAAGTTGATCAAAGCCACTGTCCCATTTATGGTTTACCTCTTCCTTCAAGGTCTTCTGCCCCCTCACCAGGCTCCCTTCTATGATACTTCCTGCTGCTTCCTTCTTTGATGTCAGTGAGCTCATCCTAATGAATAGCTGTGTCCAACTCACTTCAATGGTGAGGCCTTTCTTTGCTCCTAGGAGGTCATGGTGGTTGTTGTTGAAAAGTACACTTCAAGCCTTGGGGTTCTAGGACATTGCCCCCTTAATTCATTTGGGGAGGGCAGTCTTTGATATGAGTTATATGATCTAAATTTAATTTTTAAACCCTATTGATGCATTTTTGATGTTAAGTATATAGTTTAATCAACTTTGACATGTGGGGCCATCATCCTCACAGCCAAGATGGCTTTGTTATTGTCATGTTGACAGATTCTTTTGTAAACCTGTTTATACAGCAATGTCAATCTCAAGTGATGAAAAAAATTATAACAAGCTACCCTGTGACAAGAGTGAGAAGGTAAGCAGAAAAGTCTAGAAAGGATTAAAAGTACATCTTTCTTTTCAGCCTGAAAGGTTGAGAGAATGAAGTGTTAGACTTAGTGGCATCTAATAAAACTTTTTTTTTTTTTTTTTGTCGGTTGTGGGGCTTGAACTCTGGGCCTGGGTGCTGTCCCTCAGCTCTTCAGCTCAAGGCGAGCGCTCTTCCACTTGAGCTACAGCGCCACTTCCGGTTTTCTGGTGATTTATTGGAGATAGGAGTCTCATGGTCTCTCCTGCCCGGGCTGGCTTTGAACCGCAATCCTCAGATCTCAGCCTCCTGAGTAGCTAGGATTACAGGCGTGAGCCACCGGCGCCCGGCTTTAATAAAACTTTTTTTTATTTGGCATCCAATTGAGTTTATCTTTAGGGTTGTCAGTGAAATATTTTGAAACTTAATTATAAGAGTAGCCAGAGAAAACAGCTCAGGAAAGAAGGTAGAACATCTGAGCCAGTCATTTAGATAACAGAAACACCTTCAGAAAAAGTGTGTATGACATGGGAACAGAAGGTAGAAGCGGGCAGCTTGGCAGCTTCCTTCCTGCGAGGTGGGCCTCAGGGCTTCCTGGCCTTCCTGGGGAAAAGATGCCCTGGCAGGCAGTTATCCTCATGGCCATCTGTCTAGAACGAGACTCCTACAGTGGGTTTGTGAGGGGAAACGCAGAACGGAAAAGAGTCTTGCACACAAGCCTGGCAGAGAGAGCAGCCTGAGAATTGGTGAAGAATTGCTGAAGCAATTTGAACCTTCAGTGGCCAGAGTGGTGATGGAAAGTAGGCTGCAAATGCAAGCACAGCTAACTGTGGCCAGGGTTCTACAGGGGTGGGCAGGGTAAAAGGAAGAAAAAAAATCCCCACACAATTTTTATTTAAAATGGCCTTTTGTGGGGCTGGGAAGGTGGCTCAGTGGTAGAGCGCTTGCCTTGCATGCATCAGGCCCTGGGTTCGATTCCTCAGCACCACATAAGCAGAAAAAGCTGGAAGTGGTGCTGTGGCTCAAGTGGTAGAGTGCTAGCCTTGAGCTGAAGAGCTGAGGGACAGCGCCCAGGCCCAGAGTTCAGGCCCCATGACCAAAAAAAAGAAAAAGGTAAAATGGCCTTTTGTTAAAGCAAACCTCTCAATTTTATATTGTTCTGTTTTTCACTCTCCCCAGACACTGTAGGGGAGACCAGGAGGCGCAGTGTTCTTTGTGTCCCTTCCGGTGGCAGCTGTGCCACAGGTGCTTTCTGTCGCTGTCACCATCGTTGCCTTTGGCCTTGCCCTGCATTCCCTTTGAGCTGTCCGTGGCCTCACCAGCTGAGCTTATCTAGCTGCTGGGCTGTATTGTGCACTATTCATTATTGCCCTTTGTGGTGTATTTCTGGCTTTTCGTCTCACTAAGTTCATATCTTCCTCCCAGTAACTACCTCATTCACCTAAGAGCGAGCCTGTTACTGTATTCTTGTAGTGGGATTTGAACTTAGAGCTTTCCACTTGTTAGACCTTCCACCATTTGAGCCATATACCTCCAACCCTTTTTTTTTTTTTGCTTTAGGCTTTTTTCTTTTCCCAAATAAGGTCTCATGTTTTCTGTCCAGGTTAACCCTTACACTGGACCCTTCCTACCTAAGTCTCTTTTAAAAAGATAGAGTTACAGGTATAGACTGTCCTATCTGGCTTGTTGGTTTAAATTGGGTTTTGTTTTCTGTCTTGGATGGCTCTGAACCATGGTCTTGATATCAACTTCCTGAATAGCCTAGATTATAGGCATATGAACTGTCATGCCTGGCCACTTGTTATTTCTCCTGCTCACATTTGATTTAATATTTTCTTTTATCCCGAGAACTGGAAATCCAAGTCCAGGGTTTGGCTTATGGTAGGAAAGTGCTCTACCTTTTTTTTTGGTCATTCATGGAGCTTGAACTTGGGACCTGGGCACTGTCCTGAGCTCTTTTGCTCAAGACTAGCACTGTACCACTTTTGAGTCGTAGCACCACTTCCAGTTTTCTGGTGGTTAATTGGAGTCTCACAGACTTTCTTGCCTAGGCTGGCTTTGAACTGCGATCTTCAGATCTCAGCCTCCTGGGTAGCTAGCATTACAGACGTGAGCCACTGGTGTCTGGAATCTCCTTTCTTTAATTTGCTTTCTTTTTCTAGTTTCCTAAAGGGGAAGCTTAAGTGATTGACCTAAGGTCTTTCTTTTCTCATATATGCATTATTATAATTTCCATGTAAGCAACTGCTTTTACCATATCCCATTAATGGTGATAAATTTCATTTAGTTCATGATACTGTAAAATTTCTCTTAAGATTTCTCCTTATACCTGTATTTGATGTAGTATTATATCATATGTGTGGATTTGTAGTTTCTTTTATAGTTTGAGAGTTGACTTTGTATAATTTCTGTTCTTATTGGAGTATATTTTTATGGCTTAGAGTATGGTTGTATTGGTGAATTTTCTATGTGAGCTTTAATGTGTATTTTGCTATTGTTTGGAGGAAGTAGTTTAAACATGTCCTTTATGGTGTTAAGTTTATGTCATTTCTGATCTTACTGCCTGTTAGATCTCCATTTCTCAGGGGGTTGAAGGCTCCAACTGTAGTTTAAGCATTAAAAGCTATTAGCTTCGGCTGGGAAGGTGGCTCAGTGGTAGAGCGCTTGCCTCTGGGTTCAATTCCTCAGCACCACATAAGCAGAAAAAAATAAGCCGGAAGTGGCGCTGTGACTCAAGTGGTAGAGCGCTAACCTTGAGCTGAAGAGCTGAGGGACAGCACCCAGGCCCAGAGTTCAGGCCCCAAGACCGGGCCCCCCAAAAAAAATTTAAAAAAAAAAAAAGCTATTAGCTTTTGCCTTACATATCGTGATGATCTATTGAAGATTATTTTGTCTTGAAAAATGGACCTCTTTTTTTTCTTTTCAGTGTCCTTGCTCTATATAATGCTATACCTGAAATTAATATAACTACTTCCATTTAGTTTTTTGTTTTTGGCAGTACTGGAATTTGTACTCAGGGTCTTCTGTTTGCCAACCAGGGTACGCTAACCACTTAAACTTTGACCCTTTTGTCCAGCAAAGGCATTTGCCACTTCTTCAGCATTTCTTTGGTTCTTTCTTACACTTCCCATCTGTATGCTTTCTTCATACAGCGTACATACTGTCTACTTTTCCCATTGGAACTATGAGCATATCAATTATAAGTATTTTAAATTCTTAGTTTGAGATCCTTGGTATTCCATCTGTCTGCGTGCGTGCGTGCATGTGTGTGTGTGTGTGTGTGTCGCTTGAACTCAGAGCTTGGGCACTGTCTTTAAGCTTTTTTGCTCAAGGCTAGTGCTCTACCACTTGAGCCACAGCTTTTTTGCTGATTAATTGGAGGAGAGTCTCACAGAGTTTTCTTCCCTAAAGTCTGAGACCTGAGATTCTCATTTCTTAGTGTAAGATTATAGGTGTGAGTCACTGGGGTTCAGCTTGGCTGAGTCTGTGTTTGATGCTTTTTTCTGTCTTTCAGTATATCTTGTAATTTTTTTGTTGAAAGGTGGACATACTCTACTTTGTAAAGAGAAGCGTTATAAATAGGTCTTTAGTAAGGTATGGAGAAGGCATTCTATACTTCTATAATACTCAGTTTGAGGAAAGGACACATTATATGTAAGCTTAAAATAGTTCAGTATCTTATGCCTTCAAGTTCCCCATCAAGAAAGTCGTGATAATTATAATTCAATTTGTGCTTTATAAAGAGATGAGCTAAAGGGGAGGGATCAGAGAGAATGAAAGCTGTCATATTGATGAAGATGCGTTGATGAGTAGATGATTAGTTGAGTAGCAACTAAATATAAAATAGACAGAACAAAATAAAATAGAATTTAAAAAAAAGGAAAAACAAAATAAATAAGCCACAGTTGACACTTTTTTCCTCTCCCCCAAGATAGCTTGTTTTAAGCTTCATACCCTTGCGGTTGTTTTTCTGTCTTGAGAGCCTCTGTAATGGATAAATTTGGGTTCGGCAAAACACCCCAGTTGTTTCTATGGTAATTATTTGTGCAGATGAGGTCATGTATAAGCAGCGAGTATGCAGCAGCAGGTACAGTTGTTTGTGGGGTTTATTTTGCCAGTCCTGGGCTTGAATTCAGGGCCTGGCCAATGTCTCTGAGCTGCTTTTGCTCAAGGCTAGCGCTCTACCACTTGGGCCACAGAACAACTTTTCTAGCCTCTTCTGTGTATGTGGTACTGAGGAATCGAACCTAGGGCTTCCTGCATGCTAGGCACTAAGCCACACTCCCGGCTCTACTGTTGCTTTTGTTTTTATTTTTTCGTACTGGGGATTGAACCCAGGACATTGCACTTGAGAGGTGAGCACTTTGCCACTGATGTTTGTGATCTTCTGGCCAACTTTGGTTCTTTAGTCTGGGCAGAAAGAAAACAACTCGTGAATACTGTTGTAGTAAATTGGGCTTTGAGATCCTCTCTCTTTCTTATGTCTTTAAGGTGAACAGTATGGTTTGTTATTGAAAAGATACATGTAGGGCTGGGAAGGTGGATCAGTGGTAGAGTGCTTGCCTTGCATGCATGGGGCCCTGGGTTCGATTCCTCAGCACCACATAAGCAGAAAAAAGCCAGAAGTGGCACTGTGGCTCAAGTGGTAGAGTGCTTACCTTGAGCTAAAGAGCTGAGGGACAGCGCCCAGGCCCAGAGTTCAAGCCCCACGACGACCAAAAAATAAAAAAGACACATGTAATTTCAGCTTCCCTTTCATTTGATCTTAGTACTGATAATACTAATGTGTGACTTGTGTTTGCTTTCTTCCTCTTCTGCTTGCTGAAGTTGAGCAGTTGGTGTTCAGTGATAAAGCAGAGGTAGGGTAAGAAGTGAGGGTCCTTGCTAACTAATGAAGATGTACATTAGACACAACTTGAAGGTGGTAGGTCATCACTGGCAATTAGTGGACAACGACTGGTATTTTATGCTTTTCTCTTTACTGGGATGTGCTAGCAAGAGAGACTTAAGCTTTCTGCAGACTATAAACCAGAAGTACTCATTTCAGTTTTTAATCCTGTCTTTTCTCTCTGAAGGTGCACTTACGGAGTGCTACGATGAGCTGGGAAACAGGTACCAGCTGCCAGTCTATTGCCTGGCACCACCAATCAACATGATAGAGGAGAAGAGTGACATAGAGACTCTGGATATTCCTGAGCCACCACCCAATTCTGGATATGAATCTCAGCTGCGTTTGCGCCTTTCCACAGGCAAAGACCTTAAGCTTGTGGTACGCAGCACAGACACGGTATACCACATGAAGAGACGGTTACATGCAACTGAAGGAGTGGAGCCAGGCAGTCAGCGGTGGTTCTTCTCTGGTAGACCTCTCACTGACAAAATGAAGCTAGAAGAGCTGAAGATCCCAAAGGACTATGTCGTACAGGTTATAGTAAGCCAGCCTTTGCAAAACCCAACACCAGTTGAGAACTGAATTGATGCTGTTGGCCAGTGCCCAGGTCCCTCCACTCCTTTCATTCTGACACTTCCTACTCTACGGCGTGAAACTTACTTTCACTCCTCTGAATTCCCTATGAATGGATTTAGTTCTGAGGAATTATGAGTGAAAAATTCCATCTGTGATGGAGACCAACAAAAATAATAAAACACAAAGAGCCAGCCTTTCAGACTCATGTAATTGCAGCCTCTAATTTGAGAGACAGGAAGTAGATAAAACCATTTGTTTTAAAACACCCAACCACTATAAAATGCCTGTATTCAAATGGTTTGGACTGTAAATGGAACATCGCCCATGAAGAGCAGCACCAAACACCTTTTGAATGCAGGGTTTAAAAAAGAGAATCAAATTACACAATTTTAAGAAGCCAATAGTTACCAACTAAAGCTTTTAAAAATGGAATCTAGGAAGAGCTATGAGTCTGGCTTCTGTTCTGAGTCTTGATCTCAGTAGAGCTTGGCGACCTGTGTGTCAGTGTTTCTTTGCTCACCTCCACATGTTGAGCTCCTTGTTTACAGTCACTAAATTTTGGTGTCCTTTTTCCTCTTGCTGCATAGTTATTTTGAAGCACAGCAACCCAGACTGAGAAGGCCACTACTACCAATGCCTTCACTGTGTGCTCTGCTTGGACATTCCACAGCTAACACTGACCCCACAACACACAGTTCTGAGCCAGGGGATGCAGGAATCAGTATGGCTGTTCCCATTGCAGGATCAGACAGTGATTCTTCTGCCTCATTTTGCAGGAGTATAAGGAAAACCATTCTGTGTGGACCAGAAAAACTGATTCTGTCTTTTAGAGAAAAATTTACCTCAAAATTTTCAAGTATGGGCCGGGCACCAGTGGCTCACGCCTATAATCCTCACTACTCAGGAGGCTGAGATCTGAGGATCATAGTTCAAAGTCGGCCCATACAGGAAAATCCATGAGACCACCAGAAAACCCCAAGTGGTAGAGCACTCACCTTGAGCTGAAGAGCTGAGGGACAGCACCCACGCCCAGAGTTCAGGCCCCATGACCAACCAAAAAAAAAAAAAAAGAAGAAGTCAAGTATGAAAGGTTGATTGGTGTCACCTAAACATTGGCAGTGTGACCAAATGCTGACACGTTAGTCATGTCCACGTCATGTCCAGTCAGATGGCACTCTTCCTCCCTCATCTTTTCCATCAAAGAGGCAAATTAAGGACCATCTGCAGAGTAGCTTAGAGGCCTAAAAGGTACAGCAGGATGAACTGATTCTTGGTAGTATGACTGGCTGTAAAGCTGCCAGAAGTTCTGTTTTACTGTGAGAAGAGAGTAATAAATAACCTGACTACCTAGGACCCTGAGAATCTCAAATGGAAAAGTAGAGGGAAGAAGGCACTGCACGATTCTCAGTGGGAAAATATTAAACCTCCACATCTATTTGAACATAAAACTGCTGATTAGTCTAAATATATAATGTTAAAATGGCATTAAATTTCCTATATTCTGATTCAGTGTATCTGTAATTGCAGTTTTTCAGGTCAGAGAGCTTTTACCTGCTTCCCTATTCTGTTCCATTGTTTTAAAGACTGTGGCTTCATCTAATTAGATTTGTTGATGATCAAGTGTAACTTCTAAACAAGAGGCTGGAGATGTAGCTCAGTGGTAGAGCACCTAATAGCAATGTACAAGGCCCTGGGTTCACTCCCAAGCACCACCAAAAAAAAGTAAATAAATTCAGGCAAAGATAGCATTAATTCCAAAGGAGAGTTTTTCTATTTAGAGGTGCAGGTACAAGGGTATTTCAATATATTGCCCTGTTATCGAAAGGGTTTTTGTTCATTTGTGTGCCACACTTTCAAAGATCATCAACTAGAAGAAAAACGGTGTTCTGTTTTTTTCTTCAGGAAGAATGGTTATGCCAACAATAATCCACTGGTTGGTAGAAGGTCTTGTTTGTTGAGGACTTGCCCTCTCTTTAAGAGCTTTTTATTTTAAAGGAACATACGCTTTGAATAACAGTTTTCTGGGCATGTTTAACCTGGATGAGAAAACCATGGTGCTGTTTTAATTGTCAATAGGTCGATGTAAGACTGGACCAATACTTGATGTGTATAATTTTAGTATGTAGGGTTTTTGTGCTTTTTTAAAAAAATGTTCAATTTTTCTCTTTGTCTTTGCCTTTATTTGGGGTTTTTAGCTGCTTTCTGTATATAAGGGTAGTCTACCTCATTCTGATAAGTAGTGGGAAGGCTACTCCTTTAGCTCATTATCACCAGATGTAAGCTCTGCTATGCCAAACCACTGGGAAATGTGCTTCATCTTTTGCCATGCAATCTTGTTCCAAAATACGTTTTCTTTCCCCCTCTTAACATCATGCTGCCAGCCCTGAAGGTGGCATATAGATGTAATCTCAGGACATGGAGGTGGAAGCAGAAGAATTTTAGAGTGCAAGGCCAGCCTAGACCACGTAGACACCTTGTACCCACAACACACAAAACCAAAATAACAAAAGATATGCTACAGACCAAACTCAAAATTCAGTTTTTATGAAGCATTAAACTTACTTATTTTTACATCAAAGTGGCAGGTTTTGATTTCCTGAATTTTAATATTGATTTAAAATAGGTGATACATGCTCATGAGAAAAAACTTGAATATACCAAGGTAAAAAAATCTCCCACTCATCTCCCATTTTTCTCCTAGGTTTAACAATGATCACAGTTTTTCTGGATTTTTTTTTTCCTCATAGGGCTGGTGATTGAACCTAGGGCCTTGTTTGAACCCCAGCCCTCCGATAATTTTAAAGATACTCAAACACCGTAGTTCTCAAACTTGTGCATGTATCATCATCACAGACTACTAAGAAATATATAGAAATGTATTAAGATATGTATACCTGTATAGCCTGGGCTACTCATCTCAAATAATAATAATATGCTAAAACCGGCAGAGTTCTGTCTATAAGCATAGCCGTGTTTTACTGACCTTGAATTTGAATCCTGGCTCTACCACCTGTCTGAAATGTTCTTGGGTAGGTTCTTAATCTCTAGGCTTCAGTATCATCTGCAAATTGAAGATAGTACTACCCAATTGGGTCAACAGGATAGTCGTGTATTTAAGTGTTGTCTAGAGTACTGGAGGCATGGCTCAAGTGGTAGAACATCAGCCTAGAATTCATGAGGCCCTGAATTCAATCCTAGTACCACAAAGATAAATTATTGTCTAACTTGTAAGCACATGATCTGTAACAACTGTTTGTTTGGGTTTTTTTTTTTTTGGGGGGGGGTCTGGTCAGGAGGCCTGAACTCCGGGCCTGGGCGCTGTCCCTCAGCTCTTCAGCTCAAGGCTAGCGCTCTACCACTTGAGCCACAACACCACTTCTGGCTTTTTTTTTGCTTATATGGTGCTAACAACTGTTATTACCAACAATGCAACCGAGTAGGGAATAGCAAAATGTCTTGCTAAGAGTATTTCATGTTTATAAAAATATTCAAAAGTGGGGCTTGGAAGGTGGCTCAGTGGTAGAGTGCTTGCCTTGCATGCCTGAGGCCCTGGGTTCGATTCCTCAGCACCACATAAGCAAAAAGAAAAAAGCCGGAAGTGGTGCTGTGGCTCAAGTGGTAGAGCGCTAGCCTTGGGCTGAAGAGCTGAGGGACAGCGCCCAGGGCCAGAGTTCAGGCCCCACAACCGAACCCCCCCCCCCCAAAAATCAAAAGTTGATACAAGGGCATGTAATAATTATTTTACCCTTTCTGATTTGATTAATGGCTTAGGCTTACCTCATCACAAAATCAGATTCTTAAACCAGAAAACCTCTCCGGCATTCTCCATTACCAAGGAGGACAACTCGAACCCACAAGTTGTAAACCCAGCCTGAGCAACTTAGTGAGAGCCTGTCTCAAAAGAAAACAGACTCCACACCATTAAAGCCAACTTTCCCTGCGGCTGAAGTTCTGTCACCATTGGCCATTTTAGAACCCTTGGCATCCGAGTGATCTCAGCCTGGAAAGATGAGAGTTGGTCCATGGTGGCCAATATTAAGGAAGCTTTAGCTTTCATTTGCTGGCTTATAGTAAGTTGGCAGTCATTTTGATTCACAGCTATCGAATGAGCAGGGTTGATGGAAAGCTGCTGCAGAATTGGGCCGTCTGGATAAAGTGATTGATTGGGGCTGGGGTACATGAGTAGAGTACTTGCCCAGCATGGGGGAGGTTTAGGTTTCATCCCAGCACCTCAAAAAAGGAAGATACCAGTTATGACCAGCAGATTCTGGGGTGACAGATACCCATGCAAATCTTGCCTTGGGGCAAGGCATGAGTCTAACCAACAGGCATGGCTACACCAACGGTATCTCTTGACTGCTTTTGTAGAGTCAGATGGTCCTGGGATTTATGGGAAAACAAAAACTCAGCAGTAAGGTACATAGTTTCTGTAACAGATGCAAGATGCCAGGAATCACTAAGGCAATTACCTACAGGGATTACTGTAGAAGGGCAGACACTCAAAACCTTGTGTCTTTACTTAAGACATAGGATAAACAATCACACAACCAGGGTCTTGTGCTGTCATCATTTATAGTCAGCACACCAGTCAAATCTGCAGGCATCCACAGTCCCCATAGAACTCTGGGTTCTTACTTCCCATGGCATTTTTGCCAGTTCTATGTGAAGCCATAGGTTATTAAAGGACTGCTGGGGTCGGTGAGCTCACCTATACGAAGGTCAGTGTAAAGATAACCAGTTTGATTCTCTTAACTTTATTTTTAGACATGTTAACAACTTAATCATGTTCTCCACTTCTAAATCTCAATTTCTACTGGGCATTCTTTTGGCTTACTATATTAGTTTGTAACCTTTTCATAAGCAGAGCCTTCCATTTGTCTTTCTCTTCCTCTTTCCCTTTTTCCTTTTCACTTCCTTTCTCTTTCTCTTTCTCTTTCTCTTGCTCTTTCTCTTTCTCTTCTTCCTCTTCCACTACTTTCTGTGTCTCCCGGGACTTGTCAGTGGAGAAAATAGTATACAACTTAAATTCCTTGTAATTAAGACGCTTTTGTTGGGAAAAAAAGAAAAATGATTTCAGGGAAAATCTGACATTTTGTAGCAGACAGTAGGATGTCTTAGAAACTTGGAGAGTTTAAAAGGCTCAGAATTGGAACACAATTATTATGTAGTTGTAGTCTTGAGCCCCGAACTTTAGGAATAAAGATCACTGTCCTAAGTCTCTGGCATCCCATCCAGATGTTGCTGGCTGGCAGCCCTGCTCCCCGCCCCCCCCCCCCCCCCGCCCCGTGGGAGCTGTCCTATTCAACTTGAGCCCCAGAACTTTAGGAATAAAGATCACTGTCCTAAGTCTCTGGCATCCCATCCAGATGTTGCTGGCTGGCAGCCCTGCTCCCCGCCCCCTCCCCCCCCCCCCCCCGTGGGAGCTGTCCTATTCAACTTGAGCCCCCACTTGCCGCCCCTCCCCATAGAGTCCTTTCTCTTTGCTCATGTTTCCATTATAGAACTTTCTAATTATCCAGACCTATGAACTCTTCCCCAAACAAGTTTCTATGCTTTTGTGGTCAGATTGCAGGATGTAGCATGTTACATCATTACATAAGTCAACCCTTTATCTCTTGTTTGTTTTTGCTTATTGGGGAAGTTTTTCCATACCTTCTTTGCCCATCTCTACTGTTATAAGACATTGCTTTCTTAGAAAGAGGAGCTGTTGGCTGGGATTGTGGCTTAGAGATAGAGTGCTTGCCTAGCACGCCTGAAGCCCTGAGTTTGATTCCTCAGCACCACATAAGCAGATAAAGCAGAAGTGTGCTGTGGCTCCAGTGGTAGAGTGCTAGCCTTGAGCATAGAGAGGCTCAGGGACAGAGTTAGGCCCTAAGTCCACACCCTAGGACTAGCAAAAAAGAAAAAGGGTTGTGCTGCACCTGTGGGGTCTGCACTTACACGGTCACCTGTGATGTCAAAGTCATGGAAGAGATCTCTGAGATCCTGTTTCTTGAGACCGAATAGAAATCTATACATGTGGAAGTTAGCTGCATCAATATTCAGTTCCCCATCCAAGTCTAGCAGGTCAAAAACAGGCCGGGAATGACGATACATGAACTGTTGTTCCAAGTGGTTCTGAGAAATTTGTAAAGTAGGGAAGAATATTGGTGTTGCCCTAAAAACTTGTGCTCCCAAGAGTTGTACTGTTACTAGCCTGTTCCCTAGAGAGCCAAAAGCAAAAGTGAAGTTCCAGAAGCTCAGGTAAGAGCATTTGGTGGCAACATCCTGGCCTAGCTGAGCGTTTGCATTCAAGGAGGGCCTGTATACCTCCATACCCCCTGTTTCAGTCAGCTTTGCCAGACAAAGCCCCTGTTGCCAACATTCACGCACCACCTCACCGGCAGTGCCGGCCCCGTGAACATACTACAGCGGCACACAGGCTACTTTGTCCAGGGCTCCGGTCAGGTAAGTAGTCCCTGGGGGGGATCCCGAAAGGGACATTGCTCATCTCTCACCAGTTCTCTGCAGAAAAGTGAGCAGAGGAACTGCAGGAAATGAGGCACTTTGGATAACTGATGCTTCCTGACACGGAGTGGGCAGGTGGTGAAGGGTGGTGGCCAGGGACGATAGTCCTTTACAAGGGGGGTCTGCAGCCAGCAGGGGCTGCCACAGGGGTGGGCTGCGCAAAGATGACCAGGTTATGAGTGCTTATTCAGAGATAAACCTCTCCCATTCTTTTTCCTTCCTCTTGCTTGTACTGCAGTGGAAGAGAAGAAACAAATCTCAGTGCCTTCCAACTGGTGCTAGCTGTGGCGAGCTGGTGGCCCTGGAAGCGCCCTGCCCCTGGCCCAGCCCCTCCCCGCATACTTGCCTGGTGTGACAGCAGTATACAAACCAACACGTAGAACTGGTCAAAGCCAATCTCCCCCACACACATCCAGTCCATCATGTCGAACACAATCTTGATCTGTCTCGATTTCAGGTTAGTTACGTGATGGAGGAAGTGATAGAACAGCACATCTGTGGAGGGGAAGGCAAGGAGATGGACTATTCTGGAACATTTCCCAAGTGTCAAACATCTAGAGTCATATAAACAAAGGTCGTAGTATTGGGTAGGGTGCTTCTTGACCTGGGAGGTGATTCTTCGGTTTCTGGACAATTCAGTACGCAGGTCCTTGATGTTGAGCTGTGGAGGATGACAGTAGTCAGCCTTGGCCACAGGACCCAGCCGCTGCTTGCCTTGAGGCAGACAGGCATACGGACATCGCTGAGAGGGGCAAGGCACTGATGGGGGGAGCAGACAGTGTTCCTTCTGAATGGGAGGGAGAGTTTTGTTCTCTCTAGGTGCTGAGGACACCATTCTGGATAGGCCATCATTTTACCTGGGCTTTTCCCTTTCAGGTAGGAGAAATTTAACATTCCTGCAGAAGTAGGTTCTTCATACTTAGTAAAGCAAATGATTTGGCTGATGTGGGCCAGAGCACCCTGACGGCAGCTCCCCGACACCTGCCCTTCCTGGTGAGGAATGTTATGTGTTAACTTTTTCTTTTTGAGACAGAGAGGCCACTTGCTGGGCCACTCAGAGGTCTTATCAAACTAATTCATGATTCAGGAAATGAGCATGGGACTGTATTTCCACCAGCTCCTGCGTGGTGTGGCTGCTGCTGGTTTGTAGATCATCCTGTGCTTGGCAGACAGCAAGTGGCAGTGCTGGGATTCAAATATAGGTCACTCTGACTCCACAGCCTTGTTCTGTCCGTCTTTAGTACATTGTTAGTACATGTTCTATCATGTATGTTCAGTGATACTTGAAGAGGGGGGAAGGGTGGTTTTTGATTTTGTTTTTTGAGGGGGTGGTACTGAGGTTTGAACTCAGGGGCCTGGAGCTTTTGAGTCTGAGGTTCCACCACTTGACCAAGGTTTCCAGCTGCTTTCTGCTGTTTATTTTGGGGATGGAGTCTCATGAACTTTTCTACTCAGGCTGGCCTCTAATCTCAGTCCTCCAGCTCTCAGCCTCCCAGATGTGAGCCAATGGCACATGGCCTGTCACTTACTCTCTAATCTTGTATTTCAATGAAAATAAGCTGACAGAAAGAAACAAAGCACCTTACCTACTGTGGACTATGGCTGGCCACAGTGAGACATACATACACAGGATAGAAAGGGATTTTTTTTTTTTTTTTTTTTTTTTGTCGGTCGTGGGGCTTGAACTCTGGGCCTGAGCGCTGTCCCTCAGCTCTTCAGCTCAAGGCGAGTGCTCTACCACTTGAGCTACAGCGCCACTTCCGGTTTTCTGGTGGTTTATTGGAGATAGGAGTCTCACGGTCTCTCCTGCCCGGGCTGGCTTTGAACCGCGATCCTCAGATCTCAGCCTCCTGAGTAGCTAGGATTACAGGCGTGAGCCACCAGCGCCCGGCTTAGAAAGGGATTTTTATGTGTACCTTTGTGATTTTTTTCTTGCTTCTCGATTACAGAAACTGTCTGAATATCAGTATAATTTGAAGCCCCATCTGGACCTATCTAGGAGCTCAGGGAACCTGTGGTTAGAATGTCAGGGTTTGGGGGCTTCCCATGGCCTCAGTGTCCCTTCTACCCTATGTGAGTGTGTACATGTGCACACACGCACATACAGTGAGAGCAGATGCCTGGAGGAATGTTTTCACGGGAGATGCAATAGGTATTTGGTAAGTACTGTTTTGCAACCCGTGGGCTCTAGCCACTCCAATTCCAAGGCCTTGAGAGCACTGTCCTAAGGAAGGCTGTTGTACCATCCTCGGTGATCAGGCCACGTGAGCATGTGTTTACTTCTGGGCACTGTGTCCTCAGGGAGTGGTTACTTAGGAGACTGGACTTGTCACAGCAGACATTCCACTGAGACCAGGAATGGGAGACTTGGTGTCTCAGGCCCGCCTTTCTGATTCATGGTTCCCTGTCCTGCAGCCACCCCCTCTGAGCCAGGCCAGTCAGAAAGCTCTGGGGAGATTCACACCGATAGGCAATCTCCATATGATGACAAGAACAAAGGCATGGCGTTGTGACACATTGTTTACTACTACATGCTGGGGCATCAGAGACACATCCCCGCCCTTCCATTGTTTCTTGTTCTTAGGACCCAATGAACTTTTAAGAAAATCTTGATGGAAGAAACCCCTTCATAAATGACATTTATTTCCTGAAAGGTTGGAATAAATGGACAGGGTGCCATGTCTTTACTTGGCTCTAACAGAACCAAAGACATGTTAATTGATCTATTACTTTAGCAGGTCTCCTATTAGTTTAATTGATGTCCTGTTTAATTGGTCTCTTCTTAGTTTAACTGGTCTCTTCTTAGTTTATGGACTCTGCATCACAGGTCCTATTAGAAAGGATGGTGCAGATCATCTGACCCAAACTTGCCATTTGCTACACAAGAAGTAAGAACTTGTTGAATAGTGCTAGCTATTAAGAAGAATAATTATAAAAAAGAATTATTATAAGGATGACTTTTAAAAATCCTTACCATGACTCAGACATTGCGTTTTCCACTCAGCGTCTCATTAAATGACCTCTCTCTGTGAAGTGGACTCCACTGGGGATGCTAAAGATGGAGCTCAGGATGTCTGAGATCTAAGGCCGAGCAATCCCCCACCCGCTGGATTTCATCATCATTCTAGCTGAGGATATTGACCAAGAGGATGGGATGTCCTCCCAACCACCAAACAATAGTTGATTTAGCAGGGCTTTGACCCCAGAGCCTACAGTTATATATACCCTTCCCACTACACCGCCACAAGCCTCAACTCTGTAGGCAGTTTCTTTCTTTGCTTCACGTAGGAGACCCAAGAAGTGTTTGTTAACCTAGCAACTTCTAGACAAGCAAGTTTTCCTGTGCCTTAGTTATTAGTTAAGGAAACGGGGAAGAGTGGGAAAAGACTGACCATTTAAGGTGTCCTTGTGGTGTGCATCAAGAATGTGAAAATACTCCACCAAGGCCTTCACATTTCTTAAAGACAATAAGCAATAGATTTTGTCCAGATAGAGGTACCACAGAAATGACCCTTGCTTCAATTTGATTCCCATAGGCGTTCAGTAGAGCTTCTGGCTATCCGAGTAGAATGGAGAGTTCTGCCTCAGAATTAGAACACTACACAGAGATCTGAGAGTAACAGGAGGTCAAAGGTCAGAGGAAACTTCAATAAGAATGTGAGATTGCTTTGTCCCAATTCTCCAGCTTTGCTCTATGTATTATTGTTTGGCTTTGTCCTTAACTTCATGATCCCCATCACTAGAATGGCCCTTCTAAACAGAAATCACAGGAGGTGGCAAAGTGGCTTATTCCTGTATGTAACTCCAGCTATTCAGGAGTCAGAAAGCAGGTGACTGCAGTTTGAGGCCAGCATGGGTAAAATGCTAGTGAGGTCCCAGCTCAGATTGTAAACTCTGGGTCTGGTGGTCTGTCCCTGCCATCCCAGCTATGAGGGAAGTGTGAAAAGGAGGATTCCAGTCTAGGCTGGGCTGGGCATCAGTAGGAGACCCTATCTCAAAAATAACCATAGCAAATGGAGTAAGAAGTGTGAGACCCTCCGTGTCACTACTGAAGGGAAAAAAGAGAAAGCAAGTGATACAGAAGACGACTGAGCTATGTTTCTAGTCATTCTGAATGTTCACATTCAAATGCATCAATTAGACAAGAAGGAAAAGGAAAAAAATGCACAAAAGTTCCAAAAGATCTAAAATATAGCAAAAGAAGACCAATTTTTTTTGGTAGTTGTGGGGCCTGAACTCTGGGCCTGGGCGCTGTCCTTCAGCTCTTCAGCTAGAATCGAACCCAGGGCCTCACGCATGTGAGGCAAGTGTGCTCTACCACTGAGCCACCTTCCCAGCCCCCGAAAAGGAATTTTAAAAGACCAAAGTACAGGGGCTGGGAAGGTGGCTCAGTGGTCGAGTGCTTGCCTTGCACGCATGAGGCCCTGTTTGATTCCTCAGCACAGACCAGGAGGTCAGCAGAGGCAGCAGTGGACGTCTCTTTCTTTTTAGGATGGAGAGATGCCAACACGGGAAGGTGAGAGGCCGGTGCAGCAGGGCCCCTTCTGTGTCCTCACTGCTCAGGAGGACAGTGACCAGACCAGCCTCCCCCCACTGCCCCGACCCAGACGGAAGAGCTCACCTGTAACAGATGTACTTAAAGGGACTCTCTTCCATAAGCATAATTACTATTATCAGACCCAAACATACGTGACAACATTCCTGAGAGAGCAATGTCCCTAGCTGTTCCTTAAACGTCTGAATAGATTATGAGTTCCAGTAACAAACCCAGAGAAAACTATGTATCACTTACTGTGTACTTACCTCCTTCCTCCTTCCCTTCCTCTTCCTTCCTCCTCCCTTCCTCCCTCCCTCCTCCTTCCCTCCCTCCTCCCTTCCTCCCTCCCTCCTTCCCGTCCTCCCTCCTCTTTTCCTCCCTCCTCCCTTCCTCCCTCCTCCCTCCTCCCTTCCTTCCTCCCCCTTCTTCTCTTCCTCCCTCCTCCCTTCCTCCCTCCTTCCCTTCCTCCCTCCTCCCTTCCTCCCTCCTTCCCTTCCTCCCTCCTCCCTCCTCCCTTCCTCCCTCCTTCCCTTCCTCCCTCCTCCCTTCCTCCCTTCCTCCCTCCTTCCCTTCCTCCCTCCTCCCTTCCTCCCTCCTTCCCTTCCTCCCTCCTCCCCTTCCTCCCTCTTCCCTTCCTTCCTCCCTCCTCCCTTCCTCCCTCTTCCCTCCTTCCTCCCTCCTCCCTTCCTCCCTCCTCCCTTCCTCCCTCCTTCCCTTCCTCCCTTCCTCCCTCCTTCCCTTCCTCCCTCCCCCCTTCCTCCTCCTCCCTCCTCCTTCCCTTTCCTTCCTCCTCCCTCCTCCCTCCTTCCCTTCCTCCCTCTTCCCTTCCTCCCTCTTCCCTTCCTCCCTCCTTCCTTTTCCCGCCTTCCTCCCTCCTCCCTTCCTCTCTCCTCCCTTCCTCCCTCCTCCCTTCCTTCCCTTCCTCCCTCCTCCTTTCCTCCCTCCTTCCCTTCCTCCCTCCTCCCCTTCCTCCCTCCTCCCTTCCCTTCTCCCTCATTCCCTTCCTCCCTCCTTCCCTTCCTCCCTCCTCCCTTCCTCCTCCTTCCCTTTCTCCCTCCTTCCCTTCCTCCCTCCTCCCTTCCTCCCTCTTCCCTTCCTTCCTCCCTCCTCCTTCCTCCCTCTTCCCTTCCTTCCTCCCTCCTCCCTTCCTCCCTCCTCCCTTCCTCCCTCCTTCCCTTCCTCCCTCCCCCCTTCCTCCCTCCTCCCTCCCCTCCTTCCCTTCCTTCCTCCTCCCTCCTCCTTCCTCCCTCCTTCCCTTCCTCCCTCTTCCCTTTCCTCCCTCCTCCCTTCCTCCCTCCTTCCCTTCCTCCCTCCTCCTTCCTCTCTCCTCCCTTCCTTCCTCCTTCCCTTCCTCCTCCTCCCTTCCTTCCCTTCCTCCCTCCTCCTTTCCTCCCTCCTTCCTTCCTCCCTCCTCCCCTTCCTCCCTCCTCCCTTCCCTTCCTCCCTCCTTCCCTTCCTCCCTCCTTCCCTTCCTCCCTCCTCCCTTCCTCCCTCCTCCCTTCCTTCCTCCCTCCCTCCTCCCCTTCCTCCCTCCTTCCCTCCTTCGTTCTCGATGCCAGTCCCGGGGCTTGAACCGGGGACCAGGTGCTGTCTCTGGCTCAAGCCCCAGTACAGGCACCCAGAAGAAAAAGGGGGGAGAGCACAGCACAGACCCGAAGACGGAGCCGTGAGCGATGCGGTGACCTGCGGCCTTCGGGGCCTGGCGGGCTCTGTGCGGGAGGCAGGGCTGGGGAGCGGGGCGTCCGGGCTGCGGATCGCCACGTCCGGAGGAGGACGGGAGCGCGGCACCCGGGGAGGACGGAGCGCGGCACCGGAGAGGACGGAGCGCGGCACCGGAGGAGGACGGAGCGCGGCACCGGAGGAGGACGGAGCGCGGC